>NC_056738.1:34963480-35185980 GCF_019279795.1 Protopterus annectens | reverse complement strand
TCCTTCCTCACCAAACCCCTATCCAGACTCATCACCCTCAGAAAAGGCTACCAAATTTAACATGTTCTTCACTGACATCAAAGCTTCTCTTTCCTCCAGCTGTCTCAAACCACTTAATCAACCACAAAACTCTACTAGCCATTACATCCTTGCCTTTAATCGCCAACCTGTCCCTACACATCATATGTTAAACAGCTAATAAAGAAACTGAAACTCAGTTTTCCTTCTGCTGATAATATTCCTGCGGAGTACCTTAAGCTCACTGTAGACCATATTGCATACCCAGTCTCAGTTCTTCTCAACAGCTCTAGTCAAGATTGCCATATCCCTGCCATTTGGAAAAAATCTTTATTATTCCCCTACATAAAGGGAAAAAAATCTTTATTATTCCCCTACATAAAGGGAAAAAATCTTTATTATTCCCCTACATAAAGGGAATATCTCTTTAAAAATCTCTAACTTTAGACCAACTGCCATCCTGCTCTCCCCCCAGCTGAAATCCTGGAAAAGAGTATTCAAAAGCAACCCCTTTGATACATCTTACAAAATGATGTCCTACCTCCAACACAACATGCCTCCAACACAACATGGTTTCCAACTAGGCCATAGCACTACTACAGCTCTTCTTAACTATTTTGACACCATTAACAAGCCTAGAGTCCAAGGAAAGTTAATCTCTCTTTTTTTCTAGGTCTCACAAGAGCCTTTGACACAATATCAGATGATACTTCTGACTCAAATGTCCTCTATGTGCCTTTCCAAACTAACTCTTCTATGGTTCTCTAACTACCTATCTAAAATATATAAATCGGCCAAATTGTTCTCTTCTCTTTCTCCTGTTTTCCTAGTTAAAAAGGTGCTGCTCCTCAAGGCTTTTTTCTCAATCCACTGCTCTTTATCAGTTTCA
Organism: Protopterus annectens; assembly: GCF_019279795.1. Lineage (NCBI taxonomy): Eukaryota > Metazoa > Chordata > Ceratodontiformes > Protopteridae > Protopterus > Protopterus annectens. The sequence goes on along the minus strand of NC_056738.1, from coordinate 35,185,073 downwards.
ACAATGACCTATATACCTTTAAATAAAAATAATAATAATAAAAAAATAAAACAAAATAACCTATACACCTCCTCTCAGCAGGCGTGCCTTATTCAATGTGCAGATGGCTCAACTCTCATCTGCTCATCTGACAACCCACTGAAACTACAATCCATGACACAAGATGTTTTCAATTCAGTTGAACTGTGGCTATATCAAAACCAAGTTTCATTTAATCCCCGAAAGACTAAACTGCTATTTTCCCAACTCCCATCTCAATTCTATAAGTAACTTTTACATTACCTTTCTAAACAATACAACTGTTGAAGAAGTTACCCTGACAAAATTGCTTGGCTTTACCGTAGATGACAACTTAAAGTTTGATCTTCACACACAAAACTGCATATAAAAAAACATTTCAAAAGCTAGGTCTACTATACAGAGCAAAATAAAAAAACCCTACTCCTAAGTATTATCCCCCTAGCTTTTATCTTGTACCCTCTCTTATAAAATGAAAATGAAAAATTTAAAATGACTCACCTATACAGACCAACATCTAGATCTCTCTTAAATCACAACTACAGCAAAGATCACAACTACAGCAAAGTTATAATAAGATAGCTGGATTTGCAGCCAACCTGCAACATAAAGCTCATAACTGCTCTGTATTAAGTCCTCTCATCTGGTTAGAGATCCTACATCAAGTAGCCCATACACAACTTTTAAGCCATAAAACACTATATAACCCCTACACCTGCCCTTCCATCTCCTCAGAAATTCACCACCATCTCTCAAATTGCCCTCTGTACTCTCGAGACAAAACCTGTTTGAAATCTATAAACCACAAAAAAGTATGGGGCAAATTCTATATTCACACTCCACTGCCAAACTATGGAACTTCATTCCAAATTCAATCAAAACTATATCTATCTTCCATGTATTTAGCCTCTCTCAAAGTTTGTCTCAATAATTCATGCTATGTCTCTGCACCTCAGTCTGTATGATCAACATCATACTAACATATTCATACTAACAGCTCATCAAACGATCTACCTGTATCTTTAAACACCTGCCCTCTCCCCATTCTTAGGGGTGACTTGTATGTTTTTCAAGGATATATTTTTTATTTCCTGGCATAACAAACAATATTTTTTAATACTTTTGTACATACTGATGTAATTTTTTACTATTACTACTATTGCAACATTGCCACCTCCTCATGCTTTACTTTATTTTATGCATTCCATTGTCAAAATGTATGTGTGTGTATATATATATATATATATATATATATATATATATACTTTTTAAATATAGTTATATTAATGTTTTATTTGATGTAATCTAACTCTGGGCTTTTCTCCCCAGGCCTTCTATGAAAGTGGGTGTTTATTACCCAGTCGGACTTTCCCAGCAATCAAAACAAATGTCAATAAATATATATTGTGAATGGATATAGATATCCACTGTAGCTATGTTGTCTCTATGCAAATATGATGTACTAAAACTGCTGTTATAACTGTAATATAAATCTAATTGACTTAGTGTTGGAGTTAGAAACAGTATTTACTGATTTAGCACTGCAATTGTCTCTGCTACTGATTCAGCTGTGCTGTTAAGTGTTCATTTTCCTTTTTCTTGTATGCACAGGATAATTGGCTGATAAATGTATTGTTCGTGATTTATTAACCTGTTTCCAAACTAAGTTATGGCACTGTGATGTGGTAACTGTTGAAGCACTCTCAAACTGCAGCAGCAGCATCTATTCTCCTGCTTTATCCACACTACCTTCAGACTTGTATATTTTACACCCTCCTATCTTCTCATTACTTCCTTTAACCTATCTTTGTCTCATTCTGCTAGCTTCATCCTCTCTTTTTTTTCTCTCTCTCTTTAGAGCACACTCAAGCAACTCTGCAGTCTGCGGCTACCACCCCACCCATACAGTATAAGAAGGAATCATACTGCAAAATTAAACAAGGATACAAATTTTGAGCCTAAAGAGCAGGGTCAGTCCACCCAGGCATTCTACTTTTATGTTTTATGAGAGTGAAGCTATAAAATTAGCAGTATTTCTTAGTAGTTCTCAGCGTGCTAATAAAACTTGACTGTTATAGCCTTGTGCCCCCCCCCCCACTAGTGCAGTAATCCTAACTGTCCAATACACAGTATACATTTAATTCAGATCCCTGTGACTAAATTAACCATCAAGCAGCCCTCTCAGTGCTTTCTGCCTTAGTTTGTATCACTTGGGAGGCCCACCTGTTTATTTGCATCTTTATACATTCCCCTGCATTGCTAATGTAGTCCCTACTCTAATCTCTGCACAAACTGGCTATTAATAAGCAAGTCAATGTGAAGACACACTCCCAACCTTAATAAACTTTGCTGTCTCTTCTCTCCTTCACTTTACAGGTAGTCTGAATTATTACTTACCCCCTCTGAGGCCTTCATTGATAGATTTCCACTGATTGCTTCTCTGGTTTCGCTGGTTTCTTTGCATTCCACCGGGTTTACACCCCTTGTGCTATCTCCCTCCCCCAAAACTAAGTCTTTATTAGAATCTTGCTGAGCATGGAGCCAGCTTTAAATTTCTAGTCTCCCACCAAGACACAAATGCTCTTCAGCAACTGCATGCTGGCAAGCCATTAGACCTCAGGAATTTGTTTAAAATGTTCAAATTTGTAAAGTAATACTTACGTTTTACTCTTGTCTTGGTGGGCTCTGCCCCGCTCAGTTCGCCCTCGTTACCGTTCGGGCTCTCTCCGCTCCCCTGCCCTGCCCTCTATTCCCTCCCGCTCCCCACTACCTCTACATTTATAGTAATCACAGCCACACCCACAGCTCACCCTCACATCACCTCCACCAATCACAGCTCCTCAAGTCAGATCACATTATACCACACCACCTTGCTCCACCACAAAATACTCCCAACAGCTCTCATTACCGCTAGGCATTATTTACATCACCCACACTACTTACCCATCCACATATAGTGCAGCCCTATAATTCCTATCCAGACCCCCACCTAGAACCAACTTAAACTTTATAACCATGACTATCACACAACTAAGTCTAGTCTGTTTTCTCATAATTCTTTACAATACCACAAGTTATCACTCTAGCAATATCCCTAAACATAGTAGCACAGCACTACATTATGCACTCTCATATACAGACACCATACATTATAATAATATATGCCCACAATTGTTCAAGAACTACATAATAGACCAATTCAGAACTAAACACATATGTTTTCATTCTTACTCCAAAAAAACACAACACTTTCTTACACTCATCAACAAACTCCAACATCTGTATCACCATTTTAACACCAGGCTCACCATAAGTAGAGATATCCACACCAACCCAGGCCCAAATCCATCCTGGTCCAACACAGACTGCTCCAACACAAATGTCAGAACATAACACCTCCACTATCTTCATCCCTGGACAAATCAATAACAGCAGCAAAACCAACCATCATTTAATGCTAAATATTAATATTAGAAGTATCAAAAATAAAATACCTGAACTCCAGGCCACACAATAGCAAACTACTCCCCAAACATAGTTGCTTTAACAGAAACCTGGCTAAATAAAAACATAGCTAACTCAGACGTTCTCCCTACTGGCTACAATATCATTAGACAAGGCAGACCACTTCATAAAGGGAATGGAACTGCCTTACTGTACAAGTCAACTTAACTGTACGTCAATTACCAAACACCTACCCCTCCCCCAATAATTGGGACATACTTATCTCACTTCAACTTCACCCTAAAAAGGTCATCATCACAACTGTGATCTATATTCCACCTGGTAATGCACCTACTAGCCTTGAATACTTCTTATCCTGGTGTTCTTCCACATACTCACAAGAAAAGTACAGTTTTGTACCTACCATAAATGTAGATGTTCGAGGATCTACATTGCTGCAGTCATAACCTGTGGGTAGTCCGCTGTCCTCGATCGGCCCGAATACCAAAGAGCTGGGCTGGCGTCGGTCATTGTCGCCTGGAGCTGACGTCAGTACGTAGTAGTACTTAAGCGCATGACCGACGCCATATCCTCAGTCTTTCTTGTCCCAGATGTCAGAAGGCCTAAGAATGAAAGAAGGCCAGAGCCAAAATAGTAAACACCCAACCACAAACTATAGAGGGGAAGGAGGGAGGGATAATTGGACTGCAGCAATGTAGATCCTCGAACATCTACATTTATGGTAGGTACAAAACTGTACTATGTTCTTCGTCTCACATTGCTGCAGTCATAACCTGTGGGTAGAATCCCAAAGCAAAGGAAAAGGGAGGCTGGCAAACTAAGTAGCATTAGGAGCTGCTAACATGCTCTGTAAAACTGCAGTGGCAAACCCAGCCCTGGACTTGGAATAAAGAGGGAGATGGTAATGCTTAGTAAAAGTGTGTACTGAACTCCAAGTAGCTGCCTCCAAAATATCCTTAGTAGCTACCCCCCTCAAAAAAGCAGTAGATGTGGCAGTAGCCCTAGTAGAATGAGGCCTGATCCCAGCAGGAACATCCTTCCCATGATGAGAATAACAAAAAGCAATACATTGACCAATCCACTTAGAAATAGTCTGCTTTGAAACAGCTTTCCTTTGTGAACCCAAAGCAAAAGAAACAAATAACTGTTGAGTCTGTCTGAACACTTTAGTTCTGCTCAAATAATAACGTAATTGTCTGTGGATATCCAAAGAATGCAAGACTTTTTCCCCCTTATTTTGGGGATCAGCATAAAAAGTAGGCAAATGAATAGACTGGTTCAAGGCCACATTAGAAATCACTTTAGGCATAAAAGTAGGGTTAGTTCGCAAAGAAACTCTATCCTTATGGAAAATCAGAAAGGGTTCAACTGCCATGAGTGCCTGCAATTCAGATACCCTCCTAGCAGAAGTAATGGCCAACAAAAAAGCAGTCTTCCAAGACAAAACTTCAATTCAGACGAAGCTGCAGGTTCAAAAGGAGGTAAAGTAAGCTTCTCCAACACAAAATTGAGATCCCAGGAAGGAGTAGGAGCTCTACGTGGGGGTCTTATATTCTTTGCCCCTCTAAGAAATTGTTTGAACAAAGGGTGAGAAAATAAAGGAGGGTCACAATCATAGTGAGCAGAAATGGCTGCAGCATGAACCTTCACAGAAGAGAATGACAAACCCTTGTCCAGTAATTCAGTAAGATACTGCAGTGCAAAACTCAAATTAGGCACTGAAACATCAAAGCCCTTTGCTGTGCTCCAAAGAAAAAATTTCTTCCATTTATCAGCATAAACTTTTCTTGTACTAGGCCGCCTGGCTTCCAAAATGACATCTAAAACCTGTTGAGGAAGCTGAGACCCCACCGGCTCCATTACAGAATACGCCAGGCTGTTAGATGCAGGGACTGCACCCGAACATTGAGAAAATGATTGTTTGACTGGGACAACAAATGAGGAACCTGTGGCAAAGGCCAAGGAGGCTCCTGAATTAAACTCCTCAGCAGAGGATACCAATGCTGACGTGGCCAATCTGGTGCTATTAGAATCATGGAAGGCTTGTCCCGCCTGGCTTTCAAGAGTACCTTGGGAAGAAGAAGCAGAGGGGGAAAAGCATAAACGTGAAGGTTGTTCCAACTGAAAGATAGAGCATCCACTTTCCAAGCATTTGGGTGGAACAACTTTGTGCAAAATTTTGGCAGTTGGAAATTCAGTGGAGAAGCGAACAGATCTATGTCTGAGCTCCCAAGCCACGTCAACTGCTTGAATACCTGAGGGTCCAGTTTCCACTGTGGGGATCCACAATTTGCCTGCTCAATACATCTGCTAGGGAGTTCTGTGCTCCTGGCAGAAACCGTGCTTGAAGATTGATATGCAAACTCAGAGCAGTCTCCCACAAAATCATTGCTTGTCTGCAAAGAGGGTAGGAATGGGTTCCCCTGCTTGTTGATGTACCACATGACTGTTGTGTTGTCTGTTTGAATCAACACCTGTCCCGGCTGAAGTAGGTCCTTGAAGGCTATCAAGGCAAATTGGACTGCTAACATCTCCTTCATGTTGATATGCAAATGTAGTAGTTTGGGAGGCCACGTGTCTTGTATCCATTTTCCATTGAAGTGTGCTCCCCAAGCCAAGTCCGAGGCATCCGTCGTTAGGATCTGACTCGCCTCTGGTCGGATCACAGAGAGTCCCTTGTTTAGGTGACATTCCTGAGCCCACCACAAGAATTCCTTCTGGATGCAAGGTATAATCCGAATGACAGTGTCCAAACCGTGGCAGTGTTGAGTCCACACACTTTTGAGATACCATTGTAGCTTCCTCATATGCAGTTTGGCATTGGGAAGTACTAGAATGCAAGATGCCATGAACCCCAAGGCTTGAAGGACTGTCCTTGCAGTCAGCCTGGACATTACTGATAACTGCTGGAAGTACAGATGAAGAGTTCTTTGTTTGTCCGGGGTCAGAAATGCCATCTGAGAAGCTGTATTCAGTCTCACACCCAGAAAGCACATGTCCTGAGAGGGCACTAGACTGGACTTTATTTCGTTCACAGAATACCCTAGGCACCTTAAAACTGCTATTACATACTGGAGACGTTGTAGTAACTTGTCCTTGTTTTGAGCAAGAATCAGGCAATCGTCCAGATGAGGATAAATTTGTATTCCTCTCTGTCTGAGGAAGGCAATTACAGGAGCCAGAACTTTTGTGAATACCCTGGGCGCAGTAGATAAACCAAAGGGCAATGCAGAGAACTGATAATGAGAAGTACCAGCCCGGAATCTCAGGAATCTCCTGCAGCTGGTTCTGATAGGGATGTGAAGATAGGCCTCTTTGAGATCCAGGGTTACCATCCAGTGATCTTTGCCTAGCATAGGCAGAAGTTGTTGTAATGTTAACATCTTGAACTTTGGAATGTCTAGGTAGGTATTGAGAATGGACAAATCCAGAATTGGCCTCCAAGTGTTTCCTTTCTTTGGCACTAGGAAAAGACGGAATAAAACCTAGGCCTACTTCTGACGGAGGGACCACCTGAATTGCCCCCATCTGCAAAAGTAAAGAAATTTGCTCCTGAGCCTCCATCCTTTGCTGAGGAGGCACATCCGGCATGCCTTTGAAAGGAGGAAAAGTGTGGAAATAAAACTTGTACCCGTGATTTATTATATCCAACACCCATTTGTCCTGGGTGACCAAATGCCAGTTTTGTTTGAAAAGTCCCAACTTTCCTCCTAGAGGAGCTGCCAGTAAAGAAGGGTCTGGCAGTGGAAGATACAGGTCATTGGGTCTGTTTACGAAAGGGCTGACCCCTGCCCTCACCAGAAGACTGTGCAGGAGAACTCCAAGTCCTAGGTCTGAAAGAACCCTGATTGTGGGCTCTGCCTCTACCACGTCTAGACCTGCCCTTAGACTGATAATCCGAAGAAGGATAAGACCATCCTCTAGCAGGCCAATTCCTACTAAACTTAGGGGGCTGCACCTGCATAAAATCTTTGACCGCCTGCATAGACTTAGCCTTATCTTCCATCTTTTTCAAAACTGATTCCACAGGAGGACCAAAAAGTACTTCCGATTGAAGAGGAGCATCCAAAATCCGAGCCTTAACATGCTCTGACAAATTTTGATCCTTAAGCCAGGCATGTCTACGAATAACTGAACCTGTAGCAGCCACCCTGGATGTAGCCTGAAGAGCATCGAAACCACACTGATGCATGAACCAACTCCTGGAGCTCCTTACACTCTATACCCTCAGATAAAGCATCCACCTTAGATTTCAATTGACCCAACAAAAAGTTCTGATACTTCAGCATATGAAATTGGCAATTCAACGCCCTCATAGCTAACGTAGAGGAGGTGTACACTTTTTTCCCCCACCTATCTAAAGCTCTAGAATCTTTATCCAAAGGAACTGGATTCTTAACCACAGAAGCCCTAATACCCTTCGGACCTTGAATAATAGTTTCCGGATCAGCTCTAGGACTCTTGTACAAATACTTATGTGCTTCTGGAACTCTATAATATCTGTCTGGCTTAACAGGGGCAGGAGGCAAAGAATCAGGATTAAGGGAAGATTCAGAAAAAACATCCTGAACAACATCTAAGACAGGAGGAATAGCCAAGGGCCTATGTTGTGGCAGAAACAAAAATTCCCTAAGCCTCTTCCGAAAATCTGGAAAAATCCTGGCCTTCCCACTTAAAATGTTCCCTCATGGAATGTAAAGTCTCAGAAAAAGAAAAATCCTCTGGAGGAGAAGCAGAAGGACAGGAATCCTCCGCATCCGAGTCTGAATAAGAAGGGAAATCCTGAATTTCCTCAGCAGAGGAATCAGAGTAGTCAGAGGAATGATCCATTCCCTCTAAATCTGCCTCCACCCTAGGCCTTTTCTCTGGGGGGGGCATAGAACCCCTGATCAAAGTAATCAAGTCCTCTGCCATTTTCAACATATGTTTTTAGGAACAGGGGCTGGAGAGCTAGAACCATGACCAGGGCCAACAAGACAAGGTTTGGCCTTAGCATGGCCTTTAGCCACTGAAGTAGAAGGCCTAATAACCTTCTGTAAAGATGGAACTACAGACACCTGAGAAGCACCCTCAGCTGGGCCTAAATCCTGAGAGGCCAACTCCTGCAAAAGTAAAGGTTCCCCCTGGGATTCAGCCGAACCCTCGGCAGGATCCACAGATTCAACCGAGGCTCTAGAACCGGCGTCCGCAACGGATGACTCATCCGGTTTAGACTTCAAAGATTTATCCTTACGCTTTTTAGCGGTAGCGGGCGTCGGAGGATCCGACGGCATGTTATAGTTACACCTTTTACCAAAAACAAGCCTGGCACAGTCTAATCTCCTTTTAATGGTGCGCTTATTAAATCTAGCACAAAAGCGACACCCGACCACGTCGTGCTCAGGCCCCAAGCAAGGAATACAGAAAGAGTGATAATCCCTATGAGGTATCTGTTTCCCACAAGAAATGCAATTATTAACTTTTTCTGACATCCGGAAACTGAGGCAAGAAAAAGACAAAGATTTCCCCAACGGGGTACTTAGCCAAACTTGGTCTTCGGTCTGAAACTCGAAAAATGACAATTTCAGAACGCCGAACAGCACTCGCAAACGCTGCTTCTGCTTCGGACCACGCGGCAAGAAAGACTGAGGATATGGCGTCGGTAATGCGCTTAAGTACTACTACGTACTGACGTCAGCTCCAGGCGACAATGACCGACGCCAGCCCAGCTCTTTGGTATTCGGGCCGATCAAGGACAGCGGACTACCCACAGGTTATGACTGCAGCAATGTGAGACGAAGAACATCCCTTATTCTGAGGGATTTCAACCTAGACTGGTTCACCTACATATCAAAACCACCAAGTAATCTAATAAATCTCCATGGCCACCAGCAGCTAGTCCAAATTCCAACTAGATGTGATAAAAAAATTAAAAGGGAATCCATCCTTGACTAGGTCCTAACTAACAACCCCACATTGTACCCCCATGCAGGCAGTCTCCCAGACACCTTAAGTGACCACAACATAATATATCGTATACGTAGTAGAACAAGCATATTCAAAACCACTAACTATATATTCACTAGAAACACAAAAAAATGATCTCCTGTGGTCCTAAATACTTTACTCTGTAACTGTGATTGGACCACCATAAAAACCCTCCCACTTGACCAGGATGTTGCATATTTCATCAAAACATTTCTACAACACATAGACACTGTCTCTCCATTGCGCAACATCAAGGTTAGAACCTCTACAAACCCCTGGCTCAGTAAAGAAACCAAACAAATCCTCAAGTCCAGAGACACTGCCTGGCTTTACTATAAAAAAAAACAAAGAAACACAAAGCCTAACTTAAGTACCAAGAACTGCGCAACCATGCAAAAAATACATTAGGCTGGACAAAAAGTCCTACTACATGACATTACAAACTAAATACCAACACAACCCCAAAAATTTTGGAAAAATATAAACCAGCTACTAAAATCCACCAAAAAGGCTACCCCCAAACCAAACACCCCTGACACTAAAGTTCCCATCGAAACACAATTCAACTCCCACTTTGTGAACTCAATTCTATCCTTAGTATCACAGGACAGTTCCTTCCTCACTATCCCCCCCAACACAAATAACACTAATACAAGCTTTATCCTCAAAACAGTTTCCACCACTTCAATCAAAAGCATGCTCTCCAAACTAAAAACCTCATCAACAGCAGCCAACCTACTCACCAGCTATTTCTTGAAACTCACAGCAGATGCTATTGCTATCCCAATCTCCACTCTCATAAACAGATCAGTTGTTGAAAACTATGTGCCCAAACTCTGGAAAATATCCTATGTTACACCCATACATAAAGGCGGGACCTCCACTGAACTTAATAACTACAGACCCATTGCTTTACTCTCCCCCCTGGCCAAAATCCTAGAAAAATGCATCCATACCCAGGTGCTAAAATATCTCCTAGACAGCAGCAACCTGTCACCTACTCAGCATGGTTTCAGAACTGCCCATAGTACCACTACAGCCCTCCTCTGCTTCACAGACAAAGTAAACCGTCTCAAAAATGAAGGCCTGCAGGTGTCAACTCTTTTTTTGGATATGTCCAAAGCATTTGACAAAGTCTCGCACCAAATCCTGCTAAACAAACTAAACCAATATCACCTACCAAATTCCACTCTTACCTGGTTCCAAAGGTACTTAACTGATGGGTACCAAGCTGTGAAATGGGAAAATTCTCTCCCTACTCATCTGCCCATAACTATAGGAGTCCCACAGGGTTCTATCTTAGGACCACTACTATTCACAATTTTATTATCTATGAACTATGAACTATGGACCACTAATATTCACAATTTTCACAAATGACCTCCATACCTCCACACAGCATGCCTCTATCATTCAGTATGCAGATGACACTACCTTAATCTGTGCTGCACAAAACATTCCCACCCTCCTGCAAACAACCCAACTAGCATTCTCTGACTTTGAAAACTACCTTACCAAAACCCATCTTATCCTCAATCTAAAGAAAACTCAGCTTATGATTATAACCAGTTCTAACAAAAACACTGACAACAGTCAATTCACTATCTACTCCACAAATGCTACTCCAATCACTCCAGTGGCACAGGCTAAGCTATTGGGAATAACCATAGACTCCCATCTAAAATTTGACAGTCATCTCAACTTAACTATTAAAAAAGTACATGCCAAACTGGGATAACTCTCCCGTATCAAACCATTTCTTAACAACAACACAAAATCAGCTCTTGCTTGCTCCCAACTTCTATCATCCCTACTCTATGCATCTCCCATTCTGACTAATCTCAACAAAACTGAACTAAGTAAAATGGAAGCCTGCTATAACAGAACTGCCCGCTTTACTGCAAATTGCTCATATAGGACTCATCACTGCACTGCTTTGAGACAGCTCCACTGGCGTGAACTACCCAACCTCCTAGGCTACAATCAGCTCTGCCTCTGTCATTCGATCTACTACCTCTCCAATAAGTGTCCTGCCCTCAAAAACCTAGTACAACATCACTCAGCCAAAATGACTCTTAGATCATCAAGCAAACTACTACTAGAAGTCACCAACAGCTACAATAGCTTTGGAGATGCACTATATAGTAGTTCAGTGGCTAAAAAATGGAACTCTGTCCCCACTAGCATTCAAAACACATTGTCCAAAGTCTCCTTTAAAGATCTCATCAGGCAACATCTCAAGCAAAGTTGGCAGTGCCATGATTGCTCCCCAGACTAGTGAAAGCGGATAATGTACACATACTAAACCTTGAGTACTTGATAATAGTTTTCATTCTTACTCACAAACATTGGCTAATCTACAATGTATGTACTGTACATGTTTACTGTGTATGTATTCTACCTATGTTCTAAATTTCAGCTGTACACCACAAATATATTAATTACCTTTATTTTTAAATTAATATTTTGTTGTTTGTTCTCTCCACTGTAACTGTTGATGTGCTGCATACCCACTGTAAAAACATGCCTTTTGTAATTTGTGTGTATACTGATCATGTCTAAATAACTAAATGTATCTGTAATTTTTCTATGTGGAGCTTTTCTCCATGGACCTCTGCTGAAAAAGGGTCTTTTCAGCTCAGTAAGACACCCCCTGTTAACAAATATAAAATAAAAATAAATAAATATCTATGTACATGTATATATGTACACATGCATCCATATATACGTGTGTGTGTGTGTGTGTGTGTATATATATATATATATATATATATATATATATATATATATATATATATATATATATATACCCATATATGCATACATATAGACACACACACAAACACACACACACACACACACACACAAACACACACACACACACACACACACACAACAGAGAACCAGTGCGATCACCATGGCTATGTGCATAAAATGTGTTTATTCAACAGATAAATAAAATATAGAAAAAAATGAGTACTTTTGGGTGGCTTCCACCCTTCTTTAGATTTTATACTCCTTAATAATTGAAATAAACTTTTAAATACATTTAAACCAATCAGAATGTGAGCCACAATCTATCAGACCTATGAGCAAACAGTAGCTCTATAACTAATTTAAATAAACTCACAGATGACTCTATAATAATTCTAAAACATATTGTCATTTCCACCAATTAAAACCATCTCTAAATCTACAAATCACTTCACTGTGGAAGTATAATCTACACACCCCTTAATGCTGTTAGCTGGTCTTCATTAAAATGTCCTGTAATAATCTGGACCATTACTTCAGGTTAAAAAGGGGATAAAACTCCTTTCATTAAAAATACAAACACTTCATAAAACATTCAAAAATTACTGCATTTACATATAAAATTAAAATTAAAACTCATACGTTCGGTATTAAATATGAACCTGATATCAGCTTTTGCAATTACAGCTTAATAAAAATGATTGGAGAACTATTGTGATATGACATGGCATTTGCCAAACCCTCGGATCCATTTAAACCAAATTTATACTTGGTATAGGCTCTAAAGATCACTGCTTAATAGAGGGATTGCTGGACTGCTGTAACCTACCACGGCTTTTGCCAGACCCTCAGAGCCATTAATAAGTGTAATCAATATGCGGTTAAATGCTTTTTAATTAGAAGCAAAGCCACCTTGAGTTTAACAGTCTTACACATTTTTGTTTAAAAGGTCTCAAGTGCTTAGCAACCTGTCCACATTATATTAGGTGCCAGTGGCTGGGACTTCCAGTCACTAATATCATGTGTTCATCAGGTAGAATTAATTTATTATAAGTATAATTTATGTACTATCATGGAACAATTTTACTTTTGAGCTACATAATATACATAGAAATAGTTTTGGCATCATGACGAGTCTCCAATGACTAGAATGTTGGCTTATGAGGTGGCTTGCCTTATGGGCTTAGAGGTTGAGGCTCCATCTGATGTAGCTCTACGTGTTGATGTGGGTGTTGTTTTGATAGAGTGCATTTGGGGCTGCTGAGGGTATTTCTTATGTGTGCTTCATCTAGGAGGTCATTGTGGTTTAGGAAGGTTACATTTAAGTGCCTCAGCATATGTGGGTTGATATGTCTGCTTTGAATTGTGTGTGATGGGTGCAGTGTGTGTATTACTGACAACCTTATTTACATTAGGAGTACTTTCATGCAAGACCTTTGCCTCCAGTGACATTGTGTGAATACATCTCTCGCATACCATATCAGTTTGTTTAAGAATTAACTGGTTGTTAGTAAACCTGTGGCAATTTCTACATTGCTTCAGGATATCCATATCCAGCAAGCCGGTAACGAAGACAGCAGGAAAGTTCATATCCATGGCAACAGACCCTTTTTTTATTGATTAGACAGTTGGAACGAGAATATAAATCACTGTCAGGAGTATCCAGTTTGCAGTTATGAGGACAGTGCTTGTTACTGCAAACTAGTTGTCCTGTGTGCAACTAGGTACTGGAGAAATTTACATTGTGCTTTTATAGGAAACATGTCACTCAGGGTGTCCGGGTCTATACAGAGCACTGCCAAACACTTGAGGGGAAACTAATATGCAGACCCTGAAAATTTAAGGATGAAGTATTTAGGCAGATATTCTGAAGTTAGAAACTTAAGTTTTGGTGTAATGTAACTAACAAATAATGACTTCATTACTTCGAATTTCCTAGATTTTATAAATCTTTTTATACAACCTGTAGTTCTATAATTAGAAGTTATGTACCTACCATAACATTCCATGTTAGTTGTCTTCTCACGCCTTCTTTCTTGCTGGATGGGTTTGGAGCCGATCCTCGGCTCCGACTCGGCACTTGCTAAGCTCAAGAGTCACTTCCACCAGCTCGAGGCAGCCCCATATCCCATGATGCAAGGCGGAGATTACCCAGATCTCGTTTGGTAGCTAGAGGAAAAAATACCTACTATCTTCCCCCAAGGGAAGAAGAACAACTAACCTGAGAAAAAACTGTAAGGGGAAACCAGGTAACTAAGTGCAGAGCTAACTGGTGTCCAAGGGAGAAATCTCCCAGAGAAGAGGATAGTTCAAGGTCTGTCCAGGCTAGGGGGACAGGAGGGACGCAAGAAAGAAGGCAAGTGAAGACAACCAACATGGAACGTTATGGTAGGTACATAACTTCTAAATGTTAAGTTGTCAATCTCGCCTTCATTCTTGCTGGATGGGACCGCGTCCCTAGCACCTCTATCCTGGGTGGCTCAATGGAACAGTCTCTTGAGAACTGTGGAACCAAAACTCGCCCTGTCCCTGGAGGCCAAATCCAATTTGTAATGTGAGACGAAGGTATGAGGAGTGGCCCAAGTGGCTGCTGCACAAATAGTGTCTAAGGGTAGTCTAGCCTGAAAGGCTGTAGATGTGGCTAGGCCTCTGGTAGAATGTGCTTTTGGTACTGAGATCAGCTGTTTGCCCCTAAGCTGATAAATATAAGAAATAGTGGAAGACAGCCATCTGGATAAGGTCACCTTAGAAACAGGGAGACCTTTCTTATTTTCAGCATAAGAAAGAAAAAGCTGATCAGACTTTCTAGATTGCTTTGTTCTGTCCAAGTAATATCTGAGTTGGCGATGAACATCTAGGCAATGCAATTTTGTTCCGCCCTTTCAGAATAATTGGGAAAAATACTGGAAGATCAATAGATTGGTTTAAATTTGTCTTAGAAGCAACCTTGGGCAAAAAGGACGGATTAGTTCTCAAAGATACTCTATCCTTGTGGAAGACCAAGTAAGGGGGACGAACACAGAGAGCATGAAGTTCAGACACTCTTCTAGCCGAAGTAATAGCGACTAGAAAGAGTGTCTTCCAAGAGAGAAATTTTAACGAGCATGTAGCAGCCGGTTCAAAAGGGGGAAGTATTAAGGATGCCAGCACTAAATTTAGATCCCACTGCGGTGGAGGATCCCTAACAGGGGGTTTAAGTAGGAAGATCCCTCTGAGAAAGGCTTTGCAAAGTTTGTGAGACATAATGCTCTGGTCTGCAAATCCGACATGAAAATTCGAGATTGCTGCCAGCTGGACTTTAACTGTGGAAGAAGAAGAAGAACCAGAGTGAAAATTTTCAGCTAGAAAGTCCAAAACTGACTGAATAGGGGCAGTAAAGGGATCTATGTTCTTAGACCTTGCCCAAAAAGAAAAACGTTGCCATTTGATAAAGTAAATCCTTCTGGTAGAGGACTTTAGAGAAGCTACTATGATATCCCTAACGGGATTAGAGATCAAAGGAAGCCTGGCTAAGGAAGGAAGTGGAGCAACCAAGCAGTGAGGTTGAGGGAACGAATGGACCGGTGCAGTTGACCCGACTGGTGGGTCAGAAGTTCTGGAACTGGGTCCAGATGCCAAGGCTGCACTAAGAGATGTCGATGAAGGAACGGGAACCAAATTTGTCGAGGCCAGTAAGGAGCAATGAGAATCAGCTTGGCTCTCAAGTCGGTAGCTTTCTGAAGCACTTGAGGAATCAACAGAAAAGGGGGAAAAGCATAAAGAAGTCCCCAGGGCCAATCCTGGGTTAGAGCGTCTCCTGGGGGATGGCCTGGAAGTGGAAAGAGAGAGAAGAAGTCTGGGCATTTGCTGTTTTGGGGTGTAGCAAAAAGGTCGCAGCAAGGAGGGCCCCACTTCTGAAAAATCTCTTCCGCTATAGATTGTTTGAGAGACCACTCGTGAGGCATGAGTATAGCTCTGCTCAACCTGTCCGCTATGATGTTGGTTTTCCCGGGGATATGCGTTGCTATCAGAAACCGCTAAGAGGAGATCGCCCATTGCCAAAGTCTGAGAGCTTCTCAACACAGAGGATAGGACTTGGTCCCGCCCTGTTTGTTGATATACCATACTACAGACATGTTTGTCCATGTGAACTGCGATAGTTCCTAAAGGAAGAAAGTCGTTGAGGGCTTGCAACATTAAAAGCACTGCTCTCATCTCTAGGACATTTATAGGCAGGTGGTATTTGAACGGTTGCCACGTGCCATGGACCATCCTGCCCTGATAATGCCCCCCCCCCCACCCGATCAGGGAGGCATCCGAAGTGACCGTGGCTACCGGGGCCGGGGGGACAAATGGTCTGCCCTGATGGACTAGGGGGGAAGAAATCCACCAGGATAGGTGGCTCTTGCAGATCTGTGTGACAAGGATCTTGTGACGCATGGGCAACTGCTGGAAGGACCATTGGGTAAACAACATCCACTGTAGGAGACGCATGTAAACGCGGGCCAGAGGAAGAAGTGTGATGGCAGCTGCCATTAGGCCTAACACTTTCAGGACCAACCTGGCTTGTACCTTTTTGCTGAATAGGATGATCCAAACATGATTTTGGATATCCAGGATTCTTTGATTTGTTAGATTTGCTGACATCCGAGTAGTGTCTAGATCTGCGCCTATAAAGGTAATAGATTGGCAAGGCGATAAGGAAGACTTTTCGAAGTTGACAGAAATCCCTAACTGGCTGCAGAGACATAGAGTGTAATCCCTGGCCTGGAGAAGTTGATGCCTGGTGGTGGCTGTGAGGAGCCAGTCGTCCAGGTACGGAAACACCTGGAATCCCTGACGTCTCAGGTGAGCCGTGACCACTACCATGCATTTTGTGAACACTCTGGGGGCTGTGGTGAGACCAAAGGGCAGGGCTCTGAATTGAAAATGACTGGTCCCCAGCCGAAAGCGGAGAAACCTTCTGGAGCATCTGTGGATTTTTATGTGATAGTACGCATCCTGAAGGTCTACAGAGCACATCCAGTTGTCTTTGTCCAGAAAGGGCAAAATCGACTGAAGTGTGACCATCCGAAAACTCGTCTTTTTGACAGACTTGTTTAGTCTGCTGAGGTCTAATATTGGTCTCCAGTCTCCCGTCTTTTTGGGGACCAAAAAGAACCTTGAGTAGATTCCAAATTCTAAATGGCCTGCTGGAACTGGCTGGATGGCCCTTTTCTCTAGAAGTTTTGAAACCTCTAGCTTTGCAATTTCCCTTAGACCGGGTGGAACGTCTGGAAGGGATCCTTTTTGAGGAAGGGGCTTTTCTCGAAAGGTATTTTGTAACCCTCGGATATGATCGACTGTACCCATTTGTCTTGAGAAAGGGAAAGCCAGGCTTCTGGGTACAGTGACAATCTCCCCCCGACTGCCTCCAAGGGTGGGCAGTTGGGCAACACCTCAGGGATACTGGAAGGGCTTGTCAGAGAGAGGCTCTCTGCTGCCCTGGTTCTGCGGACACCCTCTGCCCCTGGGGCGGCGTCTGTTGTTATTACCCCCTCTGCCTCTGGGGGTAAACTGACCACGTGCATCAGGCGTGACTCCTTGAGATTATTTTATATATATATATATATATATATATATATGTATATATATACATTTTTTTGCTTAGTTCTATTGTAACAAATTGTTGTTTTTGGTGCTTTTTTATATTTAGAATTTTTAATTATGTATTCAAAATGTTCCAACAGTTTGGATTGCTCATTGGTTGTGCTTAGATTAATATTTAAATATTTATTTAATTATTTAATTAGTTTAATGAATTGTAATTTTCCAATTGAGTTTGGATAGGTATAGGGTATTTAAATGTTGTTAATGTCCTTGTTTTTTATGACTCTGATGAAACCAGGTTGACTGGTGAAAGCGCTCAGTCTGTGCTATTGTGTGGATTAAATCTTCAAAGTTTCAGTGTTCGTGCCTTTTTCACCTTACACAGTGGTTCGGGAATTTTATTTGTGTTGTTAGTTAGAACCTGTATTGGTTCTTATCTTGTGTTTTTGTTCGTGACTCCTTGAGATTTTCGGAACCACATTTTCCCTCCCTTCTGACCTTTGGGGTAAGGCCTTGAAGGGGTGGAGAAACGGACTCCTACGGCAGAGAGAGTCTTGCCGTCTTGCTCGCACCTGGTCAAAGTGTCCTTCACCTGAGGTCCAAACAAAGTTGTCCCATCGAAGAGAGAGTTTGTGAAGGACGTCTTAAAGGGGTCTGCAAAATTGCAAAGTCGCATCCAGGACTGACGTCTGAGAGCCACTCCTGTGCCTGCAGCTCTACTCGCTCCATCGGCTGCATAAGAAATGAGCCGCATGGAGGAGTTAGTTATGGAATTTAGGATTCCCAGCTGAGAGGCAATCTTCTCTTGAGCCCCACCAGCTGACGGATCCTGTACCACCTCACCCAATTCCTTGAGGATATCTCTTTGAAGTCGGGTGAAGTGACATAGATAATTCAGCGAACGCATAGCAAAGGTCGCTGAGGAAAACATCCGCTTACCATACCTGTCCATGGTCCTAGACTCCTTGTTAGGAGGATGGACCGGTACGGAAGGATCTGCAAGTTACTTTTTGGTGGCGGCTGCCACCACCATGGCATCAACCGGGACACCTTTGGTGAGAAACTGTTTTTCAGTGGGGGCCGTGATAAATTTAGAAGGCCTCCTGGGGACTGGTTCCACAGAATCAGGAGATGCCCACGCCTTTCGAGCTATCACGTCCATGAGGGGGTCGAAAGGCGGAGAAACCCAGGAGGTGGAGGGTCGAGATCCAAAAGCCTCCAGGTATACCGACTCATCCTCGGAGGGGTTAATGGAGGGCTAGATCCCCCTCTGTTTCAGGAGTTCAAGAATGTCTGAAAAGGAGACATCCTCAGAGGGGGATCTTGGGGACCCCTCCGACTCATCTAAGTCGGTATCTGATGTTGTAGACTCAGGGGAGTCTAAATGCTTCCTCTTGCAAGTCCTCTTACGCGAGGGTTCCCCTGAAGGATCAGGAGAAACCTCGGAAGAGGAAGGTATTCCCAATGGGGAAACCTGGGGCGATGGATCTCTGGGTCCGGGAGCAAGAGAGTGGGAAGAGATATCTACAGGCACTGAAGAGGGAGGAGCTAAAGGGACCGACTGTTGACTCAGCTCGGGGGCTAGTACACTCATCACTTCGAAGGCTCCCCTCCCGGGGAGGACCGAGCTCCGCTCGAGGAAACAGGAATCCCCGGCCCCACCGAAAGGGAAGGCTCCGAAGCAGATGTTGGTGCCGAGCTTACCAAAGCCGAAGCTCCGAGGGGGAGAACGGGGTCGGACAAGGGTCCGATGCCACTCGCCCCCTCGGAACCGACAAGGGAAGCCCGACGACCGGATCCCTCCAAGGACGGTCTCAAGGAGGAGATAGGAGTCGAAGACGATGGAGCCGAAAGGAGTGGTATCGGCTCCGAAGCACCAACAGTCACAGTTCCAATAAGCTCTGGCTTCGAGCTCTGAAGGAGAGTCGAAGTAGGAATTTCTGGAGGGTGTGGAATAGCGGTCGTCTGCTGAGACTGGCTATGAAGTATCTGGGCCAGTGCCTGTGATTTCAGCAGTCTACTCACCACTCTCTCCAAGTCATGGTCTGAGAGTCTGGAAGACCTTGTGGATCAGCTCCGATGGCTCCGCTCCGAAAGTAAGGGAGAGGCCAGAGCCGAATGAATAGACTCCAGCGACGGCGATCTGGATCTCTTTCTCGACAGAGCCATCGAAGCCGAAGAACCTTTGGTTCCAGTTGGAGCCGACAACTTGTCGGCTCCGAGCTGGGTCAGAGATGTGTCGGCTCCAGCCGGAGCCGACACAGGCATGGAAGATACCAAACCTTCAGAGAAGGAAGGATCGGCTCCAGCCGGAGCCGAACTCGACTCCGAGGGAGTCGGAGCCAAGGCTGAAGGCTTGGACACTGAAGCCTGGGCCTTGGGAGGCTTTGAGGGCTTCCCCGAGCCGGACTTAGCCGGGGAGCTCTCAGGCTTTAATAAGCCACTGAGAATAAGTTTATTTCTACGTTCCTGCAGGACTCTCTGGCTGAAGGAGTGGCAAATAGCACAGGAGTCCTGCAGGTGTAGAGGTCCCAGGCAATAAATACAAGAAGTGTGACTGTCTGTCAGAGACATCTTCTGACAGCACGAGTCACACTTCTAGAAGCCTGAGACCCTAGCCTCTTTAGATATGACTGAGTACCTAATCACACACACACTACACAGTCAGTCCAGAAATTAAACTAGATTAACAAAACCAAGTACAGGGAAAAAACACACAGACACACCCAAACAAACCCTGACAAGAAAAATATAGGAGGGGTAAAGACCTAAGGCCCAACTAGCAAAAATATGAATAAAGGGAATGGGACACTAACGGGAATAGGGTTAAGTGAATCAGGAAGTTAACAAAGTAATATATACATAAATATAAAGTACTGGGGTGGACTAAAGTCTCAGAAAAAAAGGTAGAAAAATTCACTTACCAGGAGCTGGTAAAAAGTTACCTCATGAGCGAAGCGGCAAACGAGATCTGGGTAATCTCCGCCTTGCATCATGGGATATGGGGCTGCCTCGAGCTGGTGGAAGTGACTCTTGAGCTTAGCAAGTGCCTCGGCTCCGAACCCATCCAGCAAGAATGAAGGCGAGATTGACAACTTAACATCTATCATTAACCAATTGGTTGATATGATTAGGAAAACTCAAAGCTGGATATACCCATAAACCCAGGTCTTTAAATGAATCTACAGTTTTAATGACTGTGTGAAATATTAACCTTATAATTTATGTCTCTCAAATCTCATATGCTTAGTTTTTGATGCATTTATCAGCATATTATTCTCCTGTGCCCAAATGGTCAATTTAGTCAAGTTCTTTTCCAGACATGCCTTATCTGTAATGCATGTAATCAGTTTATCCAATTTCAGGTCATCTGCATACAGACTATAGAACACTTCAGATGAAAAAGTTAGGTCTGAAAGATACAATCTAAACAAGTAAGGGCTTAGGACAGAGCCCTGTTTGACACCCTGACTGTAATTAAGAATTTTCACCTGTCCAAATGCTGTATGATACTTACCATGTCTTATTTGTAAGTCATGCAGCTATCCATCTTATCAAGAGTAGATCGATACCTAGTTGTTCTAATTTATTTATCAGTGTTTTGTGTATGACCCTATAAAATGTTGAAGTTAAATCTATATAAATTACATCACAGCACAATTTTTCATTCATAGCTGTTATTATATTGTTATAGATCATCATATTACAGGTGGAAAAAGATCTACTTTCGACATATGCATGCTGTTATGTGGTTTCAAGTCCCAGCCTATCCAATTCTGACAATAACTTAACCAATATTACTTTCTTCATTGTTCGTACACAACATAAAAGTAGACTTAAGGGTCTATATGAGTCTGGGTTTGTCCTATTCCCCTTTCCCTTAAAGACAGTTTTAGTAAGCGCACGTCTCCAACCTTCAGGAATCTCCCCATATTTATATGGCCCAGTAAATAATAGCTATAATGCTACTGTAAGTTCTTGCTGAACTGTTCTCAGGTCATTATTACTAATTCCGTCTCCTCATGCTATGTTTGGATCCAGTTTGAATGGTCCTTTGTCAATATAATCTAATTTGATTCTGGTTTCTGCGGTTAACTGGATGTCACTAGGACAACTTATTACCCCCTTTGTGAAGCCATACTGTTTTGCATAAGATTTTGTAAACGTATCTATAATCTGGTGTGCCTGAGAATAAATTTTAGAATCTACATGGTTTATCAATTTGTAAGTCTTTACGCCTTCATGTATCTGTAAGAAGGTTTTGTATTATGCTCAATATCTTTATATAAATTTTCTTCACAATTTTCTTGTTCTTGATGTATGTATGTGTGTATGTATGAAGATTTTCCACTCTGATTTCTAATTTTCCCTCCTCAGGGCTGTCCAATCAGCAGTAAGAATGGAAATGTGGGAGGGAGCCAGAGATTTTGGAAGCTGTCCAGTTACTGTATTTTTGGCAAGCCAAACCCATAATGCTTAAAAGTTACTACAGCACTAAAAATGATGATTATTATTAGTTATGGGTGGGGACTGGAACTTGATTTGCAACAGTGAGGATGCATTGTGAACTTGGAAAAAACATAACAAAAGAAGGTAGATATCAGAAAAAGTATTGGAGAATATTTGGTATGCAAGACATGAATTCAACAGGAAGAATTCAAACATAATTTGCATATTACTCTCCAAGACATGACATCTTGGCTAGACTGGATATAAACTGTATTTCTTGAGAGCATGAATATTTAAATGCAAGCTAGGAAACACAATCAATCAGTAACTACATCACATCATGCAACAATAACATCAAAAACAAAGATGAAGGATAATGATATAAAAAATGAGATGTTTGCATTTTCCTACCCATCTGTTAAGAAAAGGAATTTAAGGAATGGCCAGTGGGTATGATTTGAGAGTTATTAGGGAAAATGGAACATATTTGCAAAAGGGATAGCTACAGAGTTGGATAAAACAAAATTGAGTTTAAAACAGGCAGAAATAAACCCAAAAGAGATACGGGGAGGAGCTACTAAAAATTATTTGGAGGGGTTGACAAAGGATAAAATACTGTAGAAGTATTGGAATTCCAAAGAATAAGAAGAGGAGCAACTACAGACTCCTAAGGGGAATACAAGAGAGTAGCTGAAAAATATGCACAAGTTCAGAAAGGTTGCTGTTAAGTAACTATTTTGATAACTCTACATTTCAAAAACATTTAGGCAACAGAAACTAGAAAGACATGTAACCAACTTTTGGGAGTGTATGACAAGATAAATAACAAAAGATCCACTAGAAGTGAAATAAAAATGAGACACTGGCGCTTTCCCACCTATCTGTTGAAAAGAGAGGAATTTAAGTAATGGGTGGTGGAAATTATTTGGGAGTTATTAGAGAAGACAGAAATTTCTTCTGAAAATATAGCTACGGAGATGGCTAAAATTAAAGTGGAGTTTAAAAATAGGGTAGAAATAAAAGAAAATGCAGATATGGTTAAGAACCAACAAGAATTATTTAGAGGGACTGACAAATGTTAAAATATTGCAGAAAAAGGGGGAATCTCACAGAACGAGAAGAGGAGCAACTGCAGAGTGCTAAGCTTCTAGAAAACAAAGGATTAACTTGATAATATGCACGAGTTTAGAAATACTGCTGTGAAGCAACTGTTTTTTTTATAACAATGCCAGAGCACAAAAACTTTTGGCACAACGACTCAGGCAACAGAAAGTAGAAACGGTTGTCACCAAGCTTAGTTAGCCTATAACAAGGAAGATAATAAGAGATCCTTTAGAGGTATTAGAAATATTTCAGAAATTCTATGAAAGTCTGTATAAAGCAGAGAAATATGGAAATCAAGAAAATATACAAATGGAAATGTTTTAGAGGAATTAAATATGCCAAGGTTAGAGGTAAATGAGGCTCAATTACTAATAGTTAGGATAGGAGGAGATGAGATATAATGGTGATGTAAAACCATCAACAGGAAAGTCCCCAGGAATAGATGGTATTCGTTTGGAAGTGAGGCAGGAAAAATGATAAAGATCTGAAAGGATTTGTTTAAAGTATTTTAAGAGGAAGAGAAGCATCAACATCCTGGAAGTAGGTGGAGACAGCTGTAATACCTAAAGAGGGTAAAGATGCATCAGATCCAGCTTCATACAGGCCCATTTCAATCCTAACCCATGTTTATAATGTATGTCTATAATGGCTAAAAGAATGGCAAAGGTGATGCCAAAATTGATAGACATGGATCAATGTGGTTTTGTGGTGTGGAGGGGAGGCAAACATTTGATAACATTAACAGAACACTGATGATTCAGAGGGAAGCAGAATGTAACAAAATATCACTGTTGTTCGTGGATCTTGATGCAGAGAAAGCATTTGCCAAAGTAAGATGGGAGTCTATGAGCAGGACAATGGAAGTATTCGCATTTCCTGATAAAATTATTAGGTTCATTAGGAGGATATATGAGGGATCGGAGGCAAAAATTAAAGTGGGTGGGTTCCTCTCTGATAATTTCTGTCTGCACAGAGGAACCAGGCAGAGGTGTCCTCTTTCCCTTTTCTTATTTGCACTATATTTACAACCACTGGCAAAGAAAATAAGAGACTCAGAAGTTCAATGATATAAATGGTATGGTAGTCAAGAAAAGCTGTCTATTTTTTACAGATGATATAATGTTATACCTGATAAAAAAAAAAAACAGAAAAGGAAATTACAGCATTATGGAACACTGTGAGGAAGTTTCAAATCTTTCCAGGATACAAAATTAATGAACTAAAACAAAGACAATAGCTGGAAATTATGTACCCACACATGAATTGGTTCAGCAATATCCATATTTATGGGACATGCTAAAATTAAGTACTTAGGAGTATGGATTAAAAAAGATGCTGGTGTTGCAGCTAAGGATATGTGGGAAGAGACTAAACAAAAGATAATATGAAAACTGAGAAAGTGGAAGCTCTTTTATATGGATATGGATATGGATAGCAAGATACAAGCAGTTAAAATGTTTTTAATCCCTTTAGTTTATACACAGGTCAGGCATATTTTATCAACCAGTGGAAAAGGTGGGATGGCAATTAATAAAGAGCTGAAGGATTTTATCTGGGAGGGGAAGAAGGCATGAGTCAAGTGGAATAAGCTGATTCTTCCAACTGAACAAGGTGGTTTGGGATTACCTGATTTGAAGGGGTATTTCAGAGCTACACAGTTAAGGCTCCTATACATACCACATGCCAAAACCTATAATTCAAAGTAGAAAGGGATGATGATGTAACAGGGGGGTAAGCTTAAGAAACAAGGAGACACTTGGATTCTGGATGCAGATCCTTAAGGCGAATAACAATAACCATGCAGAATATTATATTCATAAACTAGAAGAAAGTACTCTAAGAACTAATCAAACACAGGAATGGAGAAAGATTCTGCTGATAGGGATGACTGCAATTAGGGATACAGACAATAGGCAAGAGGGTGCTGGAATTTATTGAAGAGAACTGGTAAAAGAACAAAGGTACTGGGAACAAATAATTAGAGCGGGAAAGGTAAAAGAATAGGAAGAGGCCAAGAATTTATTTGGACTGCAGGACAGATATTGCCTTCCCTATCAAGGATTGCTAGAGTATAGGCAAACAGAAAGAAACAGGGGGATCCTAAGTGAAAGCCCAGCACTAGTAGAGTTTATAGTAGAATGAGGAACAGAAGCAGCTGTTAAAAAAGGAATAATTAGTGTAGACCATATAAAATATTGCAGGATAACTATAAGAATCAATCACAAGAGGTTAGAAAGGATTAGGAAGGAAGATTGGCTAAGCAATTCACAAATGTCAATATGGTTTATGATGTATAATGTTTGCAACTAAAATTATGTCAATATGTTTTTTTTCATTTATATAAATGTATGATTGCCTATATCATATGTGATAATTTAATGAATAGGTTTCTTTTTTTTTAAAAAAAAAAAAGGAGATCCAGTAGAATTATTAAGAGATACTTCAGAAAATTTTAAGAACATTTGAACAAAGCAGAGGAAATGGGAACCAAGAAACGACACAAATGGAAATATTTACAAAAGACTTGATTATGCCAAGCTTATAGGAAGATTTGGCTCAACAATTACTAGTTAAGATATGAAGAGATGAAATAAAAAATTATGTATAATCAATCAAAAGTCTTCACGAGCATACAGTATTCCTGTGGAAATTTGGAAGTTAGGAAGGAAAAAAATGATAAAGGCATGTAAGGTTTTGTTCAACAACATTTTAAAATGGCAGAAGCATCAGCATCTTGGTATAAAGCTATGGTGGTGTATTAGACAAACAGGGTAACAAATCTTCAATTCTGGATTCATATATACCCATTTCAGTATTAAACCATGACTGTAAAGTGTTTACGTCTATGTTAGCTAAGAGACTGAGTTTTAATCCATGACTTTGGCAACAGTCATTTGTCTATGTTAGAGTTTCTTGTAAGATATTTGTGTCATGGGGGAATCTATGATAGCACCCAATTTGCAGTCATCTGTGAACTTGTTCAGCCATAGGCCCTTGGCATTAGTCTTTACCTCCGAGAAACAGATGTCAAAAAGTAGAAGTTTCAGCATGGATCCCTGGGGTACTCCACAGGTAACCAGTCTCTTAATGGAGGTGGTTCCAACAAACATGATTTCCTGGGTCCTGTCAGACAACTGGCAAGCCAGTGAGTTATGTAGGTATTTATGCCCAGTTCGGTGAGTTTGTCAACTATACCTCAGTGGGATATTGCACTGAAAGCATTAGCTAGATCAAGGTAGCAGTATACACCATTTTCCCCTCACCCATTGCCCAGGTGACCTTGTCAAAGAAGTCCACCAAGTTTAGTAGACATGACTTTCCCTTGACAAAACCAGACTGGGTTAGGTCTGGTATCTTTGTATTTGTTGATCACTTCTGTTATAATTTGTTCCATGAATTTGCATATTAGACTAGTCAGACTAATGGGTTTGTAGTTTCCAGGGTCAGTTGATAGTCCTTACTTGTAAAGGGGGGATAATCATTGTAGTCCTTCATTCTCGTGGTACAAAGACTACTTTGAAGCTAGAGTTGAAACATGACTTGAATGGTCCTGATAGTCATGCTTTAAGCTACTTATGAGGTGTCCCATGATACTGTTGTGGGCCCATTGAGGCTGAACTTTTGGATATGGAGAGCATTGCTAGGGGTTGTTCTCTGTAATAGTTGGGTGTGAGAAGGTTATGCTAGTAGGTATTTCATGGGGGGAGGCAGGAGAGAGTGGGGGGTGAAGTTTGAGCTTAATTTGTCGGCCAGCAGATTCGCTATGTAACTCTGCTCAGTGAAGGAAGCACCACTGACCACCAGTTTAGCACACTGCTGTGTGCTGCCTTTGAGGTTACGAACATAGTTGTAAAAGGCCTTGTGGTTGTCTCACCTATGAGGCAATCTCAAACTAACAGTTGGCCTTGTTGGACTTAATTAGTCCTCTTAGCTTCTTGTTTAATTTAATTAGAGAGCTCTTATCATTATGGGAGTTGCTCTTCCTGATTTTTGCCATTACTGTTTACCTTTAGTTATATACCCTATTAAGGTTAGGATTCCACTAGTAATGTTTGTTTTTAGACTTTGTTTTGGGCTTACTTCTAGTAGGTACAACAGCCTCTATATAGCCATTTACATGGTTGTACATGGTCTCTGTGAACAATTCTGCATAGTTTGCCATGAACTCTGTGTTAGGAGGGACAGTGAATTTTGACAAACTATTACTTAATAGGACGCAGTTTGCATTGGAATAGTTCCCAACTGTTACAGGGTTTGATGGGGTTACAGAGTTGATTTTTATTTCAAAGGAAACTGCTTTGTGGTTTGACATCACGTGAGGAAAGTGACACTTGGTGGAAGTGAGCAGCACTATTCCATATTGATGAGAACCCGGTCCAGTAAGTTTAAACATCCGCTGGGTGTGTACACTATCTGGAGAAGGGTATTTTTGTTAATACATTCCAGGAATCATTGTACTTATGAGTTTGAGGCAGTGTATGCTTCCCAGTCTATAGAGGGGTAGTTAAAGTCTCACATGAATAGGGTATTTGTATTAATGGAGACTGTCTCCAGTAGGTCTAGGTACAAGCTATGGGATTATTGGGATAGAGAGGTGACCTACCACTTGCTGGGATATGGTATGGGACTTCATCTTTGGTTGGGACTGTTTTCATATTTGAACTCAGTATAGTGCATATAAATATTAATTGTTGATCGTGTAATATTTCTTTATATTGTCATGAATTTCATGTTTTTCAAAATATCTCAACAACCAAGTAACACAGACAAAACTCCTTAGTCTCATATGAAAGCTTTCAGCTGGATGAACAAAATGCTGCTCACAGTATGTGTGCAACTTGAGTGGCTGCGGAGACATTTTAAGTTGTTTACAAAGTATTACAAACATAACACTTACTGTGTTTACTCTGATTCATAAAATCCAGTTTAAAATCCAAAACCTAAAGAATATTATTAGTATAAAAATAGTTTGTGCTGAAGAATTTGCCATTTACACTTCTTTAGAAACCCTACTGTTCCAGAGATATGAAAATTTGTTTGAAATTGGAGAACATAATTTGACTCTGTCGAAAACTCAGGCTCCAGCCATTGGAAGTTAAAGTACAAACTTCCACAGTCCCACTGAAAGGGAATGAGTTAACCAACCTAGAGGTATACTTGCAAATGTAGCAGCTCAAGATTCCTCCAACATTTATCCCTGTTGGTGCAGCTAATAGTCTAAATGTGTGGAAGGTACTGACGCCTTGCACAGCGGGAGTACTTTCTGTGGATTTAAACCAAGTCTTGGTAATGGCAGAGATGTCTATATTCTCCACTGTGAGGAGATCTTGTAGGGTATGGAGTTTCTTGTTTATGTTCTTGGCATTGAGACGTAACATCCTTAGGTTTCTTTGGGTTTTATTTGCTATGTCTGTATGTTCTGTGTTATTTGTGCGAATTGCTCCTAACTGTCTGGGTCAAAAGGGAGTCACCAGTAAGATTTTTGGGGAGTCTTGCTTGATCTTGAGCAGGACCCTCAGAATCAGAGAAAGGGAAGGTGTAGAGAAGCATCCCATTCCAAGTCAAAGATAGTGCGGCCACCTTCCAGGCCAGACAGTTGGGGAGTCTAGTACAGAAAATGGGAAGTTGTTGCTTTAGAGGGGAGGCAAAAAGATCTACTTATGGAGTACTCCACCAATGGACAATGTCCAGAAGCACATCTCTGTGAAGCATCCATTCGTCAGCCTGTGTACTTGGATCTGCTCAAGGTGTCTGACACTATAATTCACTCTGAAGGAATGTAGACAGCCTTAAGAGTCATTCGATACTGGACAGCTGGATCCCAGAGCTGAAGTGCAAGTCTGCAAAGGATGTAGAACTTTGCCCCTCCTGCTTGTTGATAAACCACTTCTCTGTAGTAATGTATATGAAGACTCTGAGAGCTAAAAGGAAAGCTCTCACGTCCTTTATGTTGATGTGATCTGACCTCTGATGAGGAGGCCTGAGACCTTGCACCTTGAGACAACAGAAGGAGGCTCCCCACCCCCTGTCTGAGGCATCTGAAAAAAGTTCCTGAGATGGGACTGGAGGTTGAAAATGGAGTCTTGAGTTGACAGAAAGCTGAAGATCCACCAATGAAGTTTGAGTTTGAGATATGGAAGGAAAAGAACTAAGAAATCTAGTGGATGACAGTATTGAAGCTACACTGACTTGAAGAACCACTGTAGTTTTCTCATATGGAGTCTGGCTAGAGACAGCATAGGAATGGTGAAGGCCATGCATCCTAGAACCCTTAGAAAATCCCTGGCTGTGACAGAAGCCAGAGGAAAAAAGAGATTAAAAAAAGAGGTGATCAGAGAAAGAGCCTTGACCAGCACAGAAGAAGGAGTGTTCAGAGTGACAAACAATGATGGCATTCGGGCTGGTGGCAAAGAAGTTCTGAGGCATGTACATCTGTACATTACCTTATGCCCCACACTATGAGTGGGGTGCATACATGTGACATATGATGTCTATAAATTCCTAAGGCTTTGGTATACTGGCCGGACGTTAGGCTACCCTTGCAGGAAATCCCCAATGTTAAGAATACTGCAACAGTGATATGGAAGGAAATCGATAATGTCTCTCTTCATACAGTCCAGGGAGGTATGTCTCAGCTCATTAATGCCCACACAGACTAGGATAGAATGATACTGATACCTGTGGTGTAGTCACTTGAAGAGTGTGCAACTTGGCAGATTCAGGCCCCAAATAAGCAGCTAACTGTTATCATCTCCTTGTTCAGTCGGATGAGTGGGGCATTTGTGTGTCATACAATGAAGTCCCCTATGACAACAGTCCAGGGTACAGTATTTGCTTGCCTTATGGCTTTGCTCTTGGGATTCCACTGGGTGTAGGCATAAGTGTGGTGTTTGGTTTTGCTTTTGGTGTGTACTTTACAGATTGCTGAGGATAGGCATTGCTGTTTATAGGCTTAGGAGGTCGTTGAGGTTTGGAAGGATTGCTTTTCAGAGCCTCAGTATAAGTTGATCTGTGTGTGTGGGGGGGACACTATGTGTATGTTTTTGACAACATTGTTTATATGCATGATTTTGCATCCAGTGAAATTGTCTGTACATCTCTCGTATGCTGTGTTTGTATATTTGAAGATTAAATGATTGTATGTGAACATGAAACAATTGCTAGACTGTTTCCCTCTTGATTATCATGAGACAAAGTGCAAGAAAACACTGTGACTGTTGGCAAGTATTGATGCACAGAAAACATTTCACAGAGTCAGCTGGAATTTTTGGAGCATGGCAATGGTGGCATTTGCACACCCTGACTGAATAATAGGGTTACTAAGGTGGATGTATTAAGGGTTGGAGGCAAAAATTAAGGTGGGAGGGTTACCCTAAGGCAAGCTGTGTTGAACAGAGTCACCATGTCTTTTTTCCCCTTTGTTATTTGCTTTATATTTAAAGCAATGTGCAAACAAAATAAGGAATTCAGAAATTCAAGGATATAACTGATATGTTAAAAAAAGAATGCAGATTGTAATATTCGGTACTTGATAAATTCAGAAAAGGATATTTCAGTATTTTGGAACATTTTGAGACAGTTCTGTCTTTCCCTGATATAAAGTAAATGAAAATAAAACAAGGGCTATAGCAGTAAACTGTGTTTCATACATGATCTGGTTTAGCAATATATATACTTATAAGGACATGATATATTTAAGTGCAAGGGTTAAAAGGACTTTATTATAGCAGCTAAGGATAAGTGGGAACAAACTAAACAAAAGAAAATACAAACATTCAAAAATGGAAGTTCCTGATTATAGATATGGATAGCAATATGTAACAACTGAAAAGTTTTCTGTCTTCTTCTTATATGCAGACCAGGCCTATTTTTATCAACCAGAGGAAAAGTTGTCAGGGAGAATTAAAGAATTGAAGGGATACATTTTTGATGGAAAAAGGGCAATAATTAAGTGGGATAAAATGATTCTCCCCCCAGAACAATGTGGTTTATGTTAACTAGATTTGAAGGGCTACTTCAGAACAAAGGTCAAGGCTCATTACATAACTCAAGTAAAAGGTTATCAATCAAAGTGGAAAAGGACAATGATGACAACAAGGATGAACTAGGGGAGCCATTTCAGATATAGAGACTAGGAGCCCGGCTGCAAGTTCTTATACAGATTAACAACTACCATACATGATATTACATTCAGATGGCATTAGAAAGTAGTTTAAAGACTGGTGCAGTACTTTGATGGAAATGTTGAGGGAATCAAATGGCTATAACAAAAAGAAGTAATACTTTTGAGCTCAGATATTGAATCTAAATTACCAAGCTTTAGTAAAGCTTTGCAAACTGTAATGCTGTTGGATGCATAAAAAGAAATTACTAGAAAAAAATGGAAATCAAAATCTATAACACACACAACAGAGTTCTGAATATAAGAAAGGT
Source organism: Protopterus annectens (assembly GCF_019279795.1). NCBI lineage: Eukaryota > Metazoa > Chordata > Ceratodontiformes > Protopteridae > Protopterus > Protopterus annectens. The sequence continues at coordinate 35,153,315 of NC_056738.1, read as the reverse complement.
AAAAGAACTGGATAGGAGATCATTATTAAAGGAAAGGAACAACTGATAGAAATGAATGGAATTAGTAGGAATGATGCATGCAGAATGAGGTTCAGAAGAAAGAGTAGAGTTTAAGATCAACTTACATAATGCTGAAGTGAATAAATTTGTTAAAAACATGTATACTGCATGCCAGTTATAATGGTAATTGTTACTACAGTTGTTCTTTTTTAATGTAAGTAAATTCATGTTACACGTTAAGATGTGATGATTTAATAAAGATGTTTTAAAAAGATAAACAAAACTGCAGGAAGAACAAAAAAGATAAGACACAGACAAAGAGAGAGATGCTGATGTTACTGCCAAAAAAAGGGATTAGGAATGGAAAGAGACCTGTGATATGAGTGAAAAAAGTCATTTGTTAATGTGCGCAGTTTCAAAGTCAGGTTGGATAAACTGGAAAGATCGACTTGGGTATGTTTACTAAATTACAACTGACTGGATGTTTGTTCAGTAAGCACATATGAAGGCAAAAGGAGCCCTGTGCACTGGGTATGCACTATCTACTGAAGGTAATTTCTTTTTCATTTATGAGGGACATTACTCAAATTTGTAAACAGGTTGTTAAAATTTATGTCTGTTAGTAGAACTGAAGAATTACTGCCAATCACACCTTAACTGACTCTTAAGTACCCCAGTACTTGTTTTTACAAATGCCTACATTTAACTTTAGTATTAATATCAGAATAGTTCAGACTAATTACATACAAAAAAATGCATATTTACATTACAGTGAACAAGCACAATTTAATGTACAATCAAGCAGAATGTAATTCACAATATATACATTAGTTTCTAAAGTGAGTTAATCTTCAGTGAATCTTGACAGGGGAGAGGAGAGCAAACTCAAAACAGAGACAGGTTAGGTGATATGTCTTTTGTTGAAGCAGGAGCGTTTGGCTTAGATGAAAAAGTGCTTTCTGAGTTGCATTTTAAATCTGGAATAAGTGGTTGATTTCCATATTGTTGATGGGGAGAGCTTACTAAAGAGTAGGTGCCTGAGAGGAGAAAGCATATGTAGTGCTGTTGAGTTTGGTTCTAGGGGTAATGAGAGTTAGTGTGACTTATGAGTAGTGTCTCAAGTTTGTATGAGGAGCTTTTTTCATGAAGTCTAGGTGCAAGGAGAGTAAATGTGGGGAGTTAGAGTAGTTTGTAGAGATGGGATCCTCAAAGTAGGTTACATCTTTATGGGTAGCCATTTGGCTTTTTCTAGGGTGATACAGTGTTGCTGACACAGAGGTGAGTTTGTGATGAATTTGCAAATGTTAGAGAGATTCTGGAGTATGACAATGCTTTTTTTGGAGGCAGAAGCAAAAACTGGCAGCCCATATTCAAGTTGAGAAAAGAGAACTTCTTTGCCAATAGCTGCTCTGGCTGGTTTGGATAGAAATATGAAGGATCTTTTTGGCCCAGAAGAGGAGGGAGTTTACTTTGGCTCTAACTTTGTCTATGTGGAAATAGACATTTAGTGCCACAGTCCTAGGTAACTGAAGGTGGAAGTTGTCTCTATGGAATGGTTATGTAGGTCAAAGACAGAGAGTCAGGTGCTTGGTGAATTTTCTGTGGAGTTCCAAAAAGCACAGTTTTGGTCTTGGTGGGGTTGAGAAGTAGTTTATGGTTTATGAGCCACTGGTGAAGCTCATGTAAGTCTGACTGGAACTGGCACTGAATGTTGGTGTAAGAGTGACCTGATCAGTAAGTGACCATATCATCAGCACAGAGGTTAAGTGGGGGATGGGGAGGTCACAAGAAAGTTTGTTAATGAATATGGAGAAGGGGGAGGCAAGAATGAATGGTTGTTTTACACCTTTGGTAATAAGTGAAGATTATGATTGGGAGGATCCTATTTAAATCTGAATTGTCTGTCAGTGAGGAAGTTTTTAAACTAGGGAGCAGCATCTGGACTGATGCCAATTTCAATTAGTTTGTTTTGCAGAAGACAGTGGTCAGTAAAGTCAAATGCTTTTGTCAGGTCTATAAACTGGGCGTCTGTAAAAAGGCCACTATCAAAATTTAGCAGGATGTCATCAGTTAGGGACCAATGTGCTGTCACAGTACTCGGTCCAGGCCAGAATCCACGTTGTTTGGGAGACAGCAGGTGGTACTACTGGATACAGAGAGATTTGTGGTTAGACTATCTTTTCAAAAAGTTTGCTCAAAATTGCAAGGATGGATATTAGACAGAATTAAGAGGTATCTTTTGGGTTGGTGTGCTTTGGAAGGGGTTTAATTACAGTAGTTTTCCAAATCTGTGGTGTGATGTTTTGTGTGAGACCTAGATTATATATGTGGGTGAGAGGAAGACATGGATGTTCTCTACAGTGATATTATGAGAGGATTAATGATGTCAGATCCATGAGGGATGTCAATGGAAATATTTTAAGTAGAATAGAAACTTCTTTGGGATGTATGCATTTGAAATGGAAGATGAAGATGAATAGTTACAGGGTGAACAATGCATGATTTGTGGGAGGTGTGGAGTTTATTGATGTGGGATACTAAAATCTTTAAGTAAATCTTCTGGGGAAAGTTATGCTGTAACACACCGAATGCTGTTTGTTGACAAGGTATCATGAAGTTTTCCTCCTGTAAGTAGGTTTACCTTTTCCAAAAGTGTTTTATAGAATATAAGAGGGTAATTTGTTTCTTTGGAGATTTCTTTTGTGCCTTCTGATGAATTTCTGGGCTACATTACGTAAGACTTTAAAGGAGATGCGGTTGTCAGTTGCAGGAGTCTATTTCCATTTTGTTAAGCTTCATCCCTCACAGTTAAAAGATATTTAAGTTCAGTGGATAGACACTCAGTTTTGGTGATTTTATAAAGCCTGTGGATAAGTGGGAAGACTTTGTCTTACACCTGGAGTAGAAAGTTGGTTAAGGCTTACAGTGCTCGAAATTGGTACTGACTGGCTCCCAGCCAGAAGTGCAAGCAACTCCTAGACGGCCTGTCCACCTTTATGTGGTAGTACGCATCCTGGAGATCTATAGAGCACATCCAATCATCTTTTCCCAGAAAGGGAAGGATTGACTGTAGCATGACCATCTGGAACTTTGTCTTTTCTACTGGCTTGTTTAATGTGCTGAGATCCAATTATGATCTCCAGTCCCCCGTTTTCTTTGGAACTAAAAAGAATCTTGAGTAAGTTCTGGATCCTATCTGGTCTGTGGGGACTGGCTGGAGGACTCTTTTTTTTTTTTTCTACAAACTTTTGAATTTCAGTTGCTGCCAGACTCCTGTGACTGGGTGGAACATCCAGAATTCTTCTCAAGGTTGGGGGAGGGTTGGAGAAGGTGATAGTATAACCTCTAGATATGATTCTTTGCACCAATTTGTCTTTTGTGATTTTTAGCCAGGCATCTGGCTACAAAGACAGGCGACCCCCGACTGCCTCCACAGTACAGCAGTTGGGTTTCCCTTCAGGAATGCTGAAAGGGCTTACTGAAGAAAGATTCTCGGTCATCCTGATTCTGCGGACCCCCTCTGCAATGTGGCCGGCGTCTTCCGTTATTATCCCCTCCTCTGCCCCTGGAGGGGGGTTCACCACGCGTGTCCTAAAAGGCTCCCTGGGTTTTATGAAACCACATCTTTCCACCCTTTTGACCCTTAGGATATGGTCTTAAAGGAGTGGAAATATAGACTCCAACAGCAGAGAGAGCCTTTCCTTCCTGCTCACACCTGGTCAGTGTTTCCTTTACTTTGGGCCCAAATAAGGATGAGATATCAAAAGGGGTGTTAACAAAGGATGACTTAAAAGGATCTGCAAATGAACACAAGCGCATCCAGGAATGTCTCCTAAGGGCAATTCCTGAACCAGCTGATCTGACTGCTCCATCGGCTGCATACGAAATGAGCCTCATGGAAGAGTTGACCATACAGTTTAGGTGGAGAGCTGAGAAGTTACTTTATTGCAGACTCCTGCAGCTACATTACCCTGGAGAGTATCTCAAAGCTCCTTTAGGAGATCTCTCTGTAGCCTTGTAAAGTAAGTTAGGTAATTTAGGGACCGTAGAGTAAAGGTTGCTGATGAGAACATGCACGTCTTATACCTGTCCATCACATGCAACTCTTTGTTTGGTGGATGGACAGATGTGGACATCTCAGACATCTCTTTTTTAGTGGCCGCCACCACCACCATATCATCTACTGGCATCCCCTTGGTCAAGAAAGATTTGTCCTCTGGTGCAGTGACAAATTTGTTAGGCCTCCTAGGGACAGGTTCCACAGGATCCGGAGACTCCCACGCCTTCCAACAAACCAAATCCAAGAGTTCATTGAAAGGCAGAAACACCCAAGAGGCAGAAGGTCAAGAAGCAAAAGCCTTCATGTACACAGACTCCTCATCAGAAGGGTTAGTGGCCTTCCAGCCGCCTCTCTGCTTAAGGACTTCTAGGATGTCTGCGAATGAGACATCTTCAAAAGGCGACCGTGGGGACACCTCTGAATCATCAAGGTCCATATCTGATGTCACTGACTCCTCAGGGGAGTCTAGATGTTTCCTCTTACATGTTTTCTTTTGGGGTGCCTCCTCAGATGGGGCTTTTGGAGAGGTTTCTGAAAAGAAAGGTACATCCTGTTGGGCATCATGAGGCTATGGGTCTCTAGGCTGTGGACCATGTGGTGCAAAAAAATGGACCCGAAACTCTAGGGGAATGAATGGTAGGATCTGAAACACTAGATGTCTGTGGGGGCAATGTTCTCCTCATGACCGCAAAGGCACCCCCCCCCCCATGATGCGAGGAGAGCTCTGGCTCCGAAGAACCAGAAACTTCCCCCGGAGTCATGACAGATGGCTCTGAGGCCGAGGTAGGAGCCAAACTCATCTGAGCCGATGCTCTGAGAGGTAAAGCCAGAATCAATAAATGCCCAGTCTGGCTTTCCCCCCTGGAGCCAACCAGAGAGCATCAGCCCCCAGATCTCCCTAGTCGGCACTGAGGTAGTCTGAGCAGTAGGAACTGAATAAGTCAAAGAAGGTTTCGGCACCGTAGGGTCCACAACTATCAGCTCCACACATTCCGGATCCGAAACCACGGTAGGGGTCGGAGGAGGAATTGAAGTAGGGAGAACTGGTCTGGTTGGATCAGAATCCAACTGGGTCGGTGCCAACAACATTTTTGCAAGAGCTGGTGTCCTCAAAAGCTTCTGCACCAAAGGATCCATGTCCAAATCTGAAAGATTTCTGGAAGAACGAGATGATGGTGTTGGTGATGCCACAGACTGTAAAACTGGGGATTGGAGCATAGGAGACACCAGATCTAAAACTGGTGATTGGCTCCTAGCTAGAACTATCGTCGGCTCTGACACAGATGGAGCCGAGGTAGAAGTCTGAGTAGATGTGGTCGGTTCCAAGAATTTTTGAATCTTTTTTGAAGGCTCCAAACCATCTGAAAAAGCTGAAGATGGTCTCTCAGAGCTTTTCTCAGACTTGGACAAATAAGGTGATGACGTCTTTTTTAATGGAGTTTGACCCTTCTCTAAATCCTCAACAAAGGAAGACTTTAACAAACCCCTTAATATCTATTTATTCTTTAACTCTTGAAACAGCCTTGAACTGAAAGAATGGCAAATGGAACAATTTTCCTGCAAATGCAGGGCTCCTAAACATTTGGAGTGCCCATCCGTGATAGACATCTTCTGTGAGCACTTTGGACATCTTTTAAATCCAGAGACCCTGGTCTCCTTGTTATCCTTATTTTGTTTGCTTGCCATCCTGAACACAAAATATCAGAAACACAGTACAAGAGCCTTCTAACTCAAACAGGCTATCAAAAACGTGTAAGAAACAACTCTATTAAAGTGTACAACAATAAACAACCCTCTAACTTAAACAGGTTGTTTAAAGGTCTTTACATGTATCAACCTACAATACTATCAAACACACAAGTTATGGCCCTTGAATAACATGGGCAAATCTTAACAAAGAAAAACTATGCACACACAGTGGAACCTCAAAACAAAATGGCTACTGAGGAGAAAAATAAGTGAAAAGGCACACACACACACACACACACACACACACACACACACACACACACACACACACACACACACACACACACACACACACACACACACACACACTCTCTCTCTAAGCCTTGAAACATGACTATCTGCTCAACTGCTAATCAAAAAATCTGAACACAGCTATCTAACAACTTTTATACACAAAAACACTGTTATAAGGATAGGGTTTGAGAGAAAAAGGGCCTGAAGAAGGCCAAGTTGCCAAAGTTATATCTAAAGGGAAAACAACAACAAAAAAATATAAGCAGTAAACGTGTTAATTCATGTGATAAAAATATAACTCTCTTCTTCTTCTCTTTCGGCTGTTCCTGTTAGGGGTTGCTACAGCGGATCATCTGTTTCCATTTCTTCCTGTCGTCTGCATATTGCTCTGTCACACCAGCCACCTGCACGTCCTCTCTCACCACGTCCATAAACCTGATCTTAGGCCTCCCTCTTTTCCTCTTACCTGGCAGCTCCATCCTTAGCATCCTTTTCCCAATATACCCATCATCCCTCCTCAGCACATGTCCAAACCAACACAATCTTGCCTCTCTGACTTTGTCTCCAAACCGTCCAACCTGAGCTGACCCTCTAATATACTGATTCCTAATCCTGTCCATCCTTGTTACACCCAGTGCAAATCTTAACATCTTTAACTCTGCCACTTCCAGCTCTGACTCCTACCTTTTTGTCAATGCCACCGTCTCCAACCCATACAACATAGCTGGTCTCACTGCCCTCTTGTAGACCTTTCCTTTCACTCTTACTGGTATCCGTCTGTCACAAATCACTCCTGACACTCTTCTCCACCCTGCCTGTACTCTATTCTTCACCTCTCTTCCACACTCACCATTACTCTGAACTGGTGATTCCAAGTACTTAAACTCATCCACCTTCACCAACTCTACTCCCTGCATCCTCACCATTCCTCTATCCTCCCTCTCATTCACACACACATATTCTGTCTTAATCCTGCTGACCTTCATTCCTCCCCTCTCTAGAGCATATCTCCACCTCTCCAAGGTATCTTCAACCTGGTCCCTACTCTTACTACAGATCACAATGTCATCTGCAAACATCATAGTCCATGGGGCCTCCTGTCTGATCTCATCTGTCAACCTGTCCATCACCAATGCAAATAAGAAAGGGCTCAGAGCTGATCCTTGATGTAATCCCACCTCCACCTTAAACGGATCTGTCACTCCCACTGCAGACTTCACCACTGTCACGCTACCCTTGTACATATCCTGTACCACTCTTACATACTTCTCTGCCACTCCTGACTTCCTCATACAATACAGCTCCTCTCTAGGCACCCTATCATATGCTTTCTCCAAGTCAACAAAGACAAAATGCAACTCCTTCTGACCTTCTCTATATTTCTCCATCAACACTCTCAGAGCAAACATTGCATCTATAGTGCTCTTCCCCAGTATGAAAACATACTAATGATCGCTAATCATCACCTCCCTTCTTAACCTAGCTTCCACTACTCTTTCCTATAACTTCAAGCTGTGACTGATCAGTTTTAGCCGTCTGTAGTTACTACAACACTGCACATCACCCTTATTCTTAAAAATAGGTACCAAAACACTTTTTCTCCACTCCTCAGGCATCCTCTGACTATCTAAGATTTCATTAAACAATCAGGTTAAGAACTCCACTGCCATTTCTCCTAAGCACCTCCATGCTTCCACTGGTATGTCATCTGGACCAACAGCCTTTCTATTCTTCATCCTCTTCGTAGCTGTCCATACTTCCTTCTTGCTAATCTGTTTCACTTCCTGATTCACTATCCGCACATCATCCAACCTTCTCTCTCTCATTCTCTTCATTCATCAGCCCCTCAAAGTACTCTTTCCATCTGCTCAACACACTCTCCTTGCTTGTGAGTATGTTTCCCTCATTGCCCTTTATCACCCTTACCTGCTGCACATCTTTCCCAGCTCAGTCCTTCTGTCTAGCCAATTGGTACAGGTGCTTTTCTCCATCTTTAGTGTCCAACCTTTAATACAACTCTCCATATGTGTTATCCTTAGCCTTAAAAATATAACACTCAGAGTTATAAACAGCAAATATAAGTAAATAAAGCCTTATTAATATGAAAAATTTAGTCAAACTAAGCCAGAGCTAGTTTGCAATGCCCAAAAATATTCAGCGGCAAACAAGATCTGGGGAATGCCCTATGGCATCATGGGACAGGGACTGAGCCACGAGCTAGCTGTAGGCCTTGAGCTTTAGAAAACGGCTGAGTCAGAACCAAGGATTGGTTCCGAACCCATTAGTCAAGAATGAAGGTGAGATAGGTCAACTGCACATAAAATGTTTAATATGTAGTATATAAAGCTATTAGCATCCAATTTCAGGTAAAACAAAATATAAAGTAAACTGCCTCCAGCATAGCCAGCCTTAGGCATAGGCCCACTAGGTGGTCACCTAGGGGAGCTTTTCCAGTATTTATTTGTTCATTTTTTGTAGTACATAACTGGTTTATTTAAAATATGTTGAATGAATACAGGGAAAACTGAAGTGTAAGACAAACTGAGAAAAAGGAAGAAAAAAGTAATCTGGATGGTGTACGTACACCAGGGTGGGGGCAGCAGGTGGTGTGAGGGGGGGGGGGGTCCTGTGGAGCCTTTTTGCCTAGGGCACCAGTTGACCAAAGGCCAGCCCTAGCCTCCAGCTTAATACAACTGGAAAGATGAAAGTTGGATGTAGATATGAAGACATAAGCAAATGGAAGGAACTTTACTGGTGGTTATTAATTAAGCATTATAAAACAAGTATGGGGAGTAGAGTGATAGAATGAAAAGTGGTGTTCTGATGATTGGATAAGTACGGTGCTTTACTTTCTTCCTCTTTTTTCTTTAGGCTGCTTCCATTAGTGGTCGCCACAATGGATCATCTGTTTCCATTTCTTACTGTAATCTGTACCTTGCTCTGTCACACCAACCACCTGCATGTCCTCTCTGACCACATCTATAAACCTTATCTTAGGCCTTTCTCTTTTCCTCTTACCTGGCAGCTCCATCCTTAGCATCCTTTTCCCAATATACCCAGCATCCCTCCTCAGCATGTCCAAACCAATGCAATTTTGCCTCTCTAGCTTTGTCTCTAAAACATCCAACTTGAGCAGACCTTCTAATATACTCATTTGTAATCCTATCCATTCTCATCACACCCAATGCAAATCTTAACATCTTTAACTCTGACACCTCCAGCTCCAATTTCTGTTTTTTCATCAGTGCCACCGTTACCAACCCATATAACACAGCTGGTCTCACTATCATCTTGTAGACCTTCCCTTTCACTCTTACTAGTACCTGACTGTCACAAATCACTCATGACACTCTTCTCCACTCACTCTACCCTGCCTGAACTCTCTTCTTCACCTCTGTTCCACACTCACCATTACTCTGAATTGTTAATCCTAAGTATTTACACTCATCCACCATCGCCAACTCTACTTCCTGCATCCTCACCATTCCACCGTCCTTCCTCTCATTCACACATATATATTTTGATTTAGAATGGCAGACTTTCATTCCTCTCCTCTCTAGAGTGTATCTCCACCTCTCCAGGATCTCCTCAACCTGTTCCCTACTCTTACTACAAATCACAATGCCATCCACAAACATCATAGTCCACAGGGACTCCTGTCTGATATTGTCTGTCAGCCTGTCCATCACCATTGCAAGTAAGAAAGGGCTCAGAGCTGATCCTTGATGTAATCCCACCTCCACCTTGAACAAATACGTCACTTCTACCACACATCTCACCGCTATCACATATTCTATGCCACTTTTATATACTTCTCTGCCACTCCCGACTTCCTAATACATTACCATAACTCCTCCCTATACACCGTCATATGCTTTCTCTAAGTCCAGAAAGACACAATTCAACTCCTTCTGACCTTCTATATACTTCTCTATCAATGCCCTCAGAGCAAACATCGCATATGTAGTGCTATTTCCTGGCATGAAATCGTACTGCTGCCACTAATCATCTCCTCCCTTCTTAACCTAGCCTCCACTACTCTTTCCAATAACTTCATGCTGTGGCTGATCAATTTTAATCCTCTGTAGTTACTACAGCTCTGCACATCACCCTTATTCTTAAAAATTGGTACCAATACACTTCTTCTCCACTCCTCAGACATCTGCTCACTTTCCAAGATTTTGTTATACAATATGGTTAAAAAAACCCACTGCCATCTCTCCTAAACACCTCCATGCTTCCATAGGTATGTCATCTGGACCAACAGCCTTTCCATTCTTCATCCTCTTCATAGCTATCCTTACTTCCTCCTTGCTAATCCACTGCACTTCATGATTCACTATCCGCACATCATCCAACCTTCTCTCCCTCTCATTCTCTTCATTCATCAGCCCCTCAAAGTACTCTTTCCATCTGCTCAAAACACTCTCCTCGCTTTGAGTACATTTCCCTCATTAATCTTTATCACCATTACCTGCTGCATATCTTTCCCAGCTCGGTCCCTCTGTCTACCCAATCGGTACAGGTCCTTCTCTCTCTCCTTAATGTCCAACCATTCATACAACTCGCCATACGCCTTATCATCAGCCTTCCCCACCTCTCTCTCTTCACTGTACGCCTCATCTCTTTGTACTCCTATCTACTTCTTCATCTCTCCGATAATCCCACATCCTCTTTGCCAACCTCTTCCTCTGTACTTCCTCATTTCACCACCAAGTCTCCTTGTCCTCCTTCCTCTGTCCAGAAGTCACATCAAGCACCTTTCTAGATGTCTCCCTTACCACCTCTGCTGTGACTGCCCAGCTAACTGGTAACTCTTCACTGCCACACAGTGCCTGTCTTAACTCTTCCATGAATACCACCTTACAGTTATCCTTTTTCAACTTCCACCATTTGATCCTTGGTACTGCCCTCACTCTCCTCCTCTTCTTCTTGATTACCAACGTCATCCTACAGACCACTATCCTATGCTGCCTAACTACACTTTCCCCTGTCACCACTTGGCAGTTTCCAAGCTCCTTCAGACTGGCCCTCCTGCATAGGATTTAATCCCCCTATGTGCATCTTCCTCCACTCTTGTATGTCAAACTATGTTTCTCCCTGTTCTTAAAATATGTATTTACCGCAGCCACATCCATCCTTTTTGCAAAATCCACTACCATCTGACCGTCTGCATTCCTCTCCTTAGCACCATGCCTACCCATCATCTCTCATCCACACCATGGCAGAACAATTTGAACCCCCCCTCCTATACACCTGGCTTTACTCTCCTTCCATCTGGTCTCTTGCAAGCACAACATGTCAACCTTCCTTCTCTCCATCATATCAGCTAGCTCTCTCCCTTTACCAGTCATACTGCAAACATTCAAAGTTCCTACCCTCACTTCCACTCTCCTAACTTTCCTCCTCTCCTCCTGCCTCTGGGCATGCCTTCCCCCCTCTTCTTCTCCTGCGGTCAACAGTAGCTTAATTTCCACCTCCTCTTCAGTATTAAGGGTATATGACTACAATTGTTTTGATCTGACAGGCACATCATAATTAGTGGAGCTCGATTATAACATGACTGATGTGAATTGTGAAATAACTCAGCCACTCGTGCTAGATGTTCTTAGCTAAGTGGGAAAGATACCAGTGCTGGATATATTGAAAAGTATGTTGGTTATGAATTATTAGGCTTCCTCATCTCTCCTTCGTCATTTTGATGGCTGGACAAGTGAATTATGCTCAAAGTGGGTGTGTGATACACATTTGTTAAAAACTAAATCAGAAACAATTTGTTGCACATGAATTTGTAGTATGTATGACTACAATACTGTATATTAAATATAGACTTGCCTTCAGGGATGAATCTAAATTTTAAAGGACCACCAAATGTAGTGCAGTTCGACACTGGTTTATAACATATTGAAGAAAGAAGGTAAATATGTAGGGAAAGGTTATATTCTAAAGGAAAGAGTGGCCAGGAGAGGTACTCTCAGCACAGCACAGTCATAGGACAATATGATGGGTACTGGTGTCTGTTTTGCTAATACAGGGTCTTGGAGGAGAAGTTACAAGCACCACATCATAGGAAAGATTATATACAATAACACTAATCGAAGAAAGTTACAGGAATTGGTTATGAAAAATGGAGTAAATTACTGGTATGTATGCAGGGCACAGAGAGATATTTGTAGATACTGAAATTGGGATGGTAAAAGGGGATATGACTGATTAAATGATACACCCAGCTTTCTCTTCAATTAAGAAATGCAGACAAAAGAATAAGTAAAGTAGGTGTGACTGTACATGATTTCTTTCCATAATTAATGTAATAAAACTGGTTATAAATATGCCCTGTGAAATACTGAATGATGTAATAGCATTAGCACAGAAGGAACAAGATGAATTTTTTTATAAACAAGATTCGTACATGCAATATGAAAAAGCATGCTGTTGTTCAAAGTGTAAATATTGTAAATATACTTACCAACTGGTATAAAATGTGTTTTTAAGTAAGAAAAAAATTGCAACAGCTGGGACATTGGAAAAGACAAATGATACTACTGTGCTCATTGAGTTGACAGGGTCTTGAGATAAATATCCATAGACGTTCACTGGGATTCAGGGATAGAGAAACTCACTTCAGAAGAGATTGAACTCTGTCTGTAGGAAGATGTACCCTGCATGCTAAGGAGTCCAAAGTATAGCCAATAAGGCTAAACAGCTGATACAGATTTAACTGGGACTTCACAAGCTTCAGTGTTTGTTTTTAACACCTTTATTAAATTATCACTTAAGACACTGAAAAACAAATTAATAGAAAACAAGCCATATTACTTTTTACTTACACACATTATAGATCCTGTAATTGTTCTTTCTTTATTACAGTCATCAGTCCAACATTACATAAACTGCTCAGTTCCTTCCTTCCTTAAACTTCATTCCACCACCTGAACATTTCCATGTATTTCTATGTAATTTGCTACTTCCCTTTACCAAGATCTCTCTTCCAGTTATTTTATCTTTTTACAACATTCAATATTTCAAATACAGTTGGTTTAGAGTTTGACTTCCATTTTCTAGTAATTGCGTTTTTGTCAGCCAACCAAATTAAACTTAACACCATACTATGTCTATGCAATTCATATACTGTGTGCCAGCTCAAAGTAATAATTTCCATAGTTACAGCCATTTTCTCGCCCAATATTTCTGACAGAGTACTGTTTAGGAAATTTCTAAAATCCTGCCAACTGATTACACTCCCAAACCATATGTTCCCAGTTACCTCTTTCTTCCCCATCATACCTGTAACATTTGCTATCTACCCGAGTAACAATTCTTTGGAGTCTGCTTGGGGTACAAAAAATACCTATGCAAAAACTTCCAACCGGTAATCCTAAACCTTCTGGACTTTGTTGTATGCTTGGGAGCCATATGTATGTCTCCCATTAGTCCTTTGTAAAATGCTTTTCCATTTTATCTTCCCAAACATTTCTAACTGTCTCTGATTAACTGTTATACTTATCGTGCAATATTTTACAACTCGACCAGAACAGGTCTTTCCCTCAGGATTCCCCTACCATTTTCTCTTTGACTTTACAATGATATCAATCCCTGCTAGAGAAGACAGTTTCTAGCCTTCAGTCCAAGGGTCTTCTTGGCCTCAATCTACTCCATTACCTTTTCATCTCTAGTTATTTGCTCCCAATACCTTGGTTCCTGTTCCTATGTCAGTTTTCTCTAACAAATTCCAGCTCCCTCTTGCCTATTTTCTTTACCCCCCCTATACCTACCTGCAGACATTCCTATTGAAAAAAATCTCCTTTCTCCATTCTCGTGTTGGGTTAGTTCTTAGAATACTTTTTGCTACTTCATTAATATAATATTCTGTATGGTTGTTATTCTCCTTAAGGATATGCATCCAAAACCCCAGTCTCACCTTATTTTCTTGAACAACCTTCCTTCATCATCATACCTTTCCACTTTGAATTATAACTTTCTGCTTGTAGTATGTATGTGAGCAATAATGGTGTAGCTCTAAAAATACCCTCTCAAATCTGGTAAACCTAAACCACCTTGTTCTATTGGAAGGGTCATCTTAACCAACAACTCTTACCCTGTTTCCCTCTTTGGTAAATTCCTTCAACTCTTCATTAATTATTCTCTACATACAACTTCTCCATTGGTTGATAAAATATGCCTAATTTGTATAAAAAACAAAAAGAACTAAAAACATTTTCACTGCTTGCATTTTACTATCCATAAACAAGAGTTTCCATGTTCTCAGTTTTTGTATTATTATTTGTTTAGTCTGCTGCCACAAAAAGGCCTTTTTAACCCATACTCCTAAATACTTCACCTTACTGTGTCCCCATTGCTGAATTGATTGTGGATACATAATTTATGGCTATAGCCTTTGTTTTATCTTCACTGATTTTATATCCCAAAAAGACTTAAAACTGTTTTAAAATGTTCTACAACACCAAGATGTCCGACTCTGGATTTATCAGGTACAAAATACTATCATCTGCAAATAAAGCCAATGTTTCTTGATTAATTTCCCAGTTGCATCCTTGAATTTCTAAGTCCCTTATTTTCTTTGCCAATGGCTCCAAATACTGTCTGACTCCTCTGTTCAAACACAACTTATATGACAGGACCCCTCCAACTTTAAATCTTGCCTCCATTCCTTCATACATCCTCCTAATTAATCTTATCGTTATATCGGGGAATGCAAATGCATCCATTGTTCAACTCAAGAAATCCCAGCTTTCTGTGCATCAAGACTCACCACCAACAGTGGTATTTTCTTATATTCTGCTTCCCTCTGGATCATAATTGTTTTATTAATGTTGTCAAATATTTGCCAACCCCTACACAAAATGACACTGATCCATATCTACCAATTTTGGCAACATCTTTGCCATTCTTTTAGCTATTACAGACACAGACACTTTGTAATCATGATTTAAAATTGAAATGGGTCTATATGTACCTGGGTCTGATGTATTTTACCATCTTTAGGTAATATAGCTACCACAGCTGTCTTACAAAATGTCGGTGCTTCCCCTACTTTTAAAATACTGTTAAACAAAATCTTCCAGATCTTTATCACTTTCTTCCCTCCTTACTCCCAAACTTCCAGAGGAATACCATATGGTCTTAGAGACTTTCATGCAGACTGAATATACATCACTATTTTTATCTTATTTGCACCTATCTTAAGTGTCAGTTGTTGAGTCTCATTTACCTAACCTTGGCATAATTAAGTCTTCCATAAACATTTCCATTTATGACCTTTCATGATTTCCACATTTCACTGCTTTCTACAAATTTTCATTAAATTGCTGAAATATCTCTAATACCTCTTCAAGGTCTCATGATATTTTTCTTGTTATTGGCTCAATAAGTTTGGCAACAACCCTTTTTACTTTCTGTTGCCTACATCATTATGCTAAAATGTTTTGTGCTCTAGAGTTATCAAAAACAGATGCTAAACATCAATCTTTCTAAACTCATCATATTATCTAATTCCTTATTTTCTCTTTAGTACTCTGCAGTCGCACTTCTTATTCTGTCAGATTCCCCTTATTCTGCAATACTTTAACCTTTTGTCAGCCTCTCTAAACAACTCCTATTGCTTCTTAACCATATCTCTTTCTCTTTTATTTCAACTCTATTTTTAAACTCTAGTTTCATTTTATCCCACTCACTAGTTATTACTGCTGAAGAAAATTCTATCTTTCCTAATAAATCTGGAATAATTTCTACAGTCCATTCTTTAAATTCCACTCTTTTTACCAGGTAGTCCGGAAAGTGCCAGTATTTAATTTTTATTTCTCTACCCTGCATTTTATCTTAGTTTTTATTGGTGTTTGATCTAAAATAGTTACTGAATGCATGCTGAAGCTTTCAATTAAATGCACATTTTCCTGTGAAATATAATTTTATCCAGTCTAGCCCAGTTATTGTACCTTGGGGATAATGTATAAATGTCAGATTTCCTACTACTGAATTCACATCCTCCATACTAAGTTCATAAATTTCCCTTCTAGGTCCTCATGATACATCCCCCCTATTGAAAATCAAGTTCCAGTCCCCACCTGTAAGTAATATTCCCTGCTGAAAGCTTATTGTTTCTCCCAAAAATTTTTTTACGTTCCATAATAGCAGTTTTTAGTGGAATATAAATAATGCCAGAGTAATCTTCCTACTTTGCTAACAGAACCTTACCACCACAAATCTACCATTACTGTCTTTTTCCCTCTTTTATCACTATTGAAGTCCCTATAAGAATCAATATTATTACTCCTCTTTTCTTTCATCCCTGATAGTCTGTAAAATGTCCATTCTGAAATCCTTTCTTTGTCAAATCCACATGCTCATTTCTTTTCAATGGTGTCATTTGCAGCATTGCTATTTGCAGTCTGCATTTCTTAATATAATTGAAAACTCTTTCCTTTTTGTCTACACCTATAAGGCCATTTACATTTCAAGGTAATACAGATAGCGAAGCCATCATAACGAAATGCTGTTTCTTCCACCTATTATACACAACAGTTTTCTTGAATGTGTATTTCCAACTTTTGTCTTACATGCACACAGTGACATCTTGCAGGCTGATCTTTTATACAATGGTTTCTTCTCATCTTCATCTGAACCCGTTACATTTTACAAGACTTTGTTTTAATGAAAACCATCAAACAAAAAATTAAATACATTTTCAGACCACACGCCATCCCCTACTAATTTAGAACGCACAAAAAACTACATTCATCATCAAAAATAAAGTTTAACCCTCCACAAAAGAACAACTGCTCCATCAGCAGCTGTACACATAGGCATTATCAAACTTAAAATTAAGGTTATTCATGCAAAAGCACATGTAGCCTGCATGCCCACTTACACTGACTGGGGTTGTGATGCCCGTGCCCTGGCCCAGCAATCAAGGAGCCTCAATCCTCACCACTAACACCAGAGTGTCCCATATATGAGGAAAGGATAACAGATACACACAGTAAAGTGCAATTTCCCTTAAGAGCACACAGAGATCACAGTCAGTCCAGGGCTGGTCGCTCCCTTGCTCCCCAGGTCCCCAATAAGACTCCCCAATGGCACAGTTATACGGTCCAGATCTCAGCCTAGCTGGCAAGCTAAAACCTCCAGTACCCTCTCTATCCAAACAGTGCTTCGTGTCCCTGTCCAAGTAGCTGACACACACACACACACACACACACACACACACACACACACACACACACACACACACACACACACACACTTTGAGATACTAAAAACACAAGACAATATTACTACTCCACAGTGCTATTCAAGATTTCAGAGATCACACAGAAACTTAAAATGATTCAGTAGTGCACTTCTGACATAACAGAAAAAAACTTAGTCTAATCTTTTTCTAATTCCTAGCTATTGCTACAAGAAAACATACTTCTAAAATAACTTACTTAAGACAACAGGCAGAGCTGTAGGTTGGATTTCAAGACAAAAATGTTCAATAATCTCTGGTTCTAACTGTTTAAATTGAAACTGCAGTTCTGCTAAACATGACATCTTTTACACCTTCCTGGTTCCCAGGCTACACAGAAACTGCATTTGCATTCTTTTACGCTTAGAGCAATAAAAGACATTCCACATGTAAACTCTAGTAATTATTCCTTAAGTTAAAATAATAGAAAGAATATGTTCAGCTAGGCTCTTCGGCACCACTATCTAGATCAAAGGACAGATTTGAAATAATTTTAACTTCAAAAGAAAGATATGAAATGCTTGACTTAGTTTTCCTTACAGCAGATGGCAATGTTGCTACAATCTTCAAGTTCAACATTTTACAGTATTTTTCTTTCATTTAAGAAACAAGCCTGTATTTTTCATTTATAGTCACAAATGACAGAAGTATGTATTAAATTCTATTTGACTAGGCTGGCAGCCTTCACCCCCCACCCCCCCCACCGGAGAACTCAAGCTAGTTTTTCAAGTGCTCCTTGATAAACGGCGTTTGAGAGAGTTAGGTTTATCTGAGTGTACCTCACCCCATTCCCTGTCTTGACAGCCCATCTGCATTTTGCTTGCTAACCTCACTGTGGTGCTGCACTGACATATCATATGCTTGCAAGCCCAGGCTCCATCTTAGCAACTTGGCATTTTGCTAACTGGCTCTGTTTAACCATGTTGGAGAATTGTGATCTGTCATTACAGTGAATTTTCTTCCATACAGATAAGGCTGAAGTTTCTACAGTGCCCACACTATGGCTTGACATTCCTTTTCTACAGCTGCATAGCATTCCTCCCTGGGCTGGAGCCTACAACTGAGATAAACCACTGGGTGCTCTTCCCCCTCTGAAGAAATCTGACAAAGTACAGCCCCCACCCCATAGTTCGAAGCATCCACCTGTATAACAAATTCTTTGCTGTAATCTGGACTAGCTAACACATGAAGTCCTCCCAAAGCTTCTGGAATGCCTGCTCAAATGCTGGGGTCCACACTACCTTATCTGGCCTGTTCTTCCTTGTCAGGTCTGTAAGGGGAGCAGCTATGGTATTATAACTGGGGATGAATTTTCTGTAGTACCCTGCTGTCCCTAAAAATGTCCTCACCTGCTTTTTAGTAACAGGTGCAGGCCATGCCTGAATAGCTTCCACTTTGGCAGGTTCTGGCCTTATCTTACCACTCCCCACTCTATGTCCTAGGTAGGAGACCTCTGCCATACTCACCTGACATCTGCTCAGCTTAATGGTCAACCCTGCTCTCTGTAGTCTGCCCAGCACCTCCCTGACATGCTGAACGTGCTCTGGCCAGGAATGGCTGTAGATGGCAATATCATCTAGGTAAGCAAGGACAAACCCTCCTGCTCCTGCTAGGATATTATCTACCAGCCTCTGGAAAGTTGCTGTGGCATTCTTCATCCCAAATGGCATCTTTGTGAACTCATACAAGCCAAAAGGAGTTACAAAGGTTGACTTCTCTCTAGCACTGGGAGTCAAGGGCACTTGCCAGTAACCCTTGGTAAGATCAATGGTTGTAAGATACTTAGCCCCACCCAGCTACTCTAGGGCCTCATCTGTCTTAGGCATTGGGTAAGCATCCGACTCTGTGTGACTATTTAATTTCCTGTAATCCACACAGAACATGGTGCTGCCATCCTTCTTTGGCACCAGCACCACTGAGGAGGCCCAGGGACTGCTGGACTCTTGAATCACCCCTAGTTCCAACATCTCTTGTACCTCCTCCATCAGGGTCTGTCTGACTCTCTCAGGTACCCTACAAAAGGCAAGCCTAATAGGCCTTTGGGGTCCTGTATCCACCTGGTGCTGCACCAGGTGGGTGCACCCTGGTTTCCCAGTGAACATGTGCCCAAATTCCTGCAACACTGCTCAGATTTCTCGAACCTGGGTAGGAGATAGCTGCTGGGACATTGCTACCCCTTCCACTGAGGTATCACCCCGAGCCTCACTGAGGAGATCAGTCCCCAGATCTCCCTCAGACTCCTCCTGCCATCCACTGCAAATGCTCAGCACAAGGGCCTCCCTATCATGTTAAGGTTTCATCATGTTAATATGGTACAATTTGTGCCCCTGCTGTCTGCCTAGCAGTTCCAGCAGTTCCACCATGTAGTTAACATCACTTACCTATCTTACCACATTGTAGGGACCCTCCCAAGCTGCTTGCAGCTTGCCGTGTCTGATAGGAATAAGAAAGTATGTACATTTACCATAAATGTAGATGTTCGAGTGTCTTCACTGTTGCAGTCATTACATTTGGGTTATCTGCTTGCAGTAGCTCACAGTTAGCCTGATTAACAAAGTCTTGGGTCCTGCATTGGATGCTGTCCCTTCTTCCATGAGGTCAGGTTGTCAGGTGTATAAAACATGCAGCCGACACCATTACATCAGTTTTTCTTGCCCCAGATGTCAGGTGCCCCCCAATGGAAAGCAATTAAATCTATAATTATAAGGATATACCTCCAACAAAAAAGCAAATACATCAAAAAGCTTTTTGAGCATAGTAAGGTAGAGTAGATGTATAGCCAAAAGAAGAAAGGGGGCTGGAGGGAGGGTAACCAGAACTGCAACAGTGAATACACTCTAACATCTACATTTATAGTAAGTGTACACAAAGGTACTATGTTCTTCGTGTTTCACTGTTGCAGTCATTACATTTGGGTAGATTCCCAAAGCTAAGGTTGGGAGGAGGAATTTAAATAGAATTAGGACCAGCTATAAGACCCTGCAAGACTGCAGTGGCAAAGCCAGCTCTGGATTTAGAGAAAAATGGCAAATGATAATGTTTGGTGAAAGTATGTACAGAACTCCAGGTAGCAGTTTCTAGGATGTCCCTGGTAGGAATGCCCCTGAGAAAGGCTGTGGAGGTAGATGCAGCCCTGGTTGAATGTGGTCTGATGCCCTGTGGGATAGGTTTTCCATGGTGCTTATAGCAGAAATGAACGCAGTGGTCTATCCATTTTGAAATGGTTTGCTTGGAAATAGCTTTCCCTCATCCCTGCAGCAAATGCCACCAGCAGTTGTTCAGATTTCCTTTGAGGTTTAGTCCTGTCCAGGTAAAATCTAAGTTGTCTGTGCACATCTAAGGAGTGCAGTGTCAGTTCCCCTTTGTTCTGTGGGTTAGGAAAGAAGATAGACAAATGAATGGACTGATTAAGAGCCACACTGGATACCACCTTGGGCATGAAGGAGGGATTGGTCCTGAGGGACACCCTGTCCACATGAAAGATGATGAAAGGCTTCACTGCCATAAGGGCCTGTAATTCAGATACTCTTCTTGCAGAAGTGGTTGCTAAAAGGATAGCTGTTTTCCAGGAAAGGAATTTTAAATCTGCAGTAGCAGCTGGCTTGAAAGGAGGAAGAGTGAGTTTCTCCAAGACAAAGTTAAGGTCTTAGGCTGGAGTTGGAGCTCTCCTGGGTGGCCATACATTTTTGGCCCCTTTGAGGAACTGCTTGAGCAGTGGATGAGAGAAGAGGGAAGGCCCTGTGCTGTAATGAGCTGAAATGCCTGAGGCATGAATTTTGATGGAGGAAAAGGACAAGCCCTTATGAAGCATCTCAGTCAAGTATTGCAGAATCTGAGGTAAATTGGGCACTGCTGCGCTCATCCATTGAGATTGATTCCAGGCACAAAATCTTTTCCATTTTGCAGCATAAGATTTTCTAGTACTAGGCCTCCTTGCCTCTAAAATGATATCCATCACTGATTTACTGCGGGATGGTAAAGTAGAGATTAAGTAATTAGCCAGGCTGCTAGGTTCAGGGTTTGCAGCTGTGGGTGCAGAATCTGGTTCTCCTGCTGAGACAACAGGGAAGGAGTCTGAGGCAGGTGCCATGGGGCCAAGCGTGACACGCTGCGCAAGAGGGGGTACCAGTGCTGGCGTGGCCAGTCTGGTGCAATTAAAATCATCCTTGGCTTGTCCTGTTTGATCTTTAGTAGTACCTTGGAGAGCAGAGGCAGAGGACGAAAGGCATAAACTGATAGGTTTTTCCAGCTAAAGGATAGAGCATCCACTTTCCAAGCTAGCTTGTGGGGAATCCTTGTGCAAAATTTGTCCAATTGATGGTTCTGAGGGAAGGCAAACAGGTCCATTTCTGGGCTCCCCCATTTGCTTGTCAACATGTTGAAAATCCTTGGTTCCAGTTTCCACTCGTGTGGGTCCATGAGGTTTCTGCTTAGTCCGTCTGCCAGTGTATTTAGTTTTCCTGGCAAGAATTGAACTTGTAGATTCACCTGGTAGCTCAAGGCTGTGTTCCACAATACCATGGCTAGTCTGCAGAGGGGGTAAGATTGTGTACCCCCCTGCTTGTTTATGTACCACATGACAGTGGTGTTGTCCATCTTTACCATTAGTTGTCCTTGTAGAACGTGGTCCTTGATGGCTGTCAGAGCATTCTGTACAGCTAACATTTCCTTTTGATATATGTGCAGGTGCATTTGACTTGGATTCCATTTGCCCTGAATGCACTTCCCTGCCAGATGAACCCCCATGCATAGTCTGATAAGTCTGTTGTTAAGGTCTGGGCGGCAGGTCTGTGAATGGTAGTCCCCTGTTTTGGTGGCAGGCCTCTGCCCAAAGGAACTCTAGGGGTAGGCAAGGTATGATAGGAATCATTACTTCTAGATCCTGTGAATGTTAACACCATAGGTTTTTGAGATACCATTGCAGTTTCCTCATATGCAACCTTGCATATGGAATTAGAAGAATGCAGGAGGCCGTGAACCCCAAGTCTCGCAGTATTTGCCTTGCAAATAGCTGGGTTTTTGTGGCCACTTGTTTGAAGTAGGTTGTCAAATGAATCCGTTTCTCTGGCGTGAGGAAAGACAACTGGGAAGTTGTATTCAAGCTTGCTCCCAAGAATATAATTTGTTCACAGGGTACCAGGTGTGATTTCTTTTTGTTTATGGTGTACCCCAGACAACTCAGCACCCTTTGAACAAAGGCCAGAAGATTTAAAAGTATGTCCTGGCTTTCTGCCTGAATTAGACAATCGTCCAGGTATGGGTATATCTGAATATTTCTTTGCCTGCAAAATGCAATGACTGGAGCTAGGCACTTTGTGAATACCCTGGGCGCAGTAGATAAGCCAAAGGGCAGTTCAGATAACTGATAGTGCATGTAGCCTGCTTTGAAGCGTAGGTATTTTCTGCAAGACTCCATGATAGGGATGTGCAGGTATGCTTCTTTTAAGTCTAGTGTTGCCAACCATGCATCTTTGCCTAGCAGAGGAAGCAGCTAGTGACGAGTCAGCATTTTGAATTTTGGAATTACCAGAAAGGTGTTTAGAGTAGAAAGGTCCAGGATAGGACGCCATGTATTGCCTTTTCTGGGTCCCAGGAAAAGTCTCGAATAGAAACCTTGTCCCTTTTCCTCTTCTGGTACCAACTGAATAGCCCCCATGCTTAAGAGAGACAGAACTTGATTTTGGGCCTCTGCTCACTGATTTGGGGGTAGATCTTTCCACCCGCTTGGTGATGGTAATGTGTGGAAGTGAAATCTGTATCCTTGGGAAACTATGTTTAAAACCCATTTGTCCTGGGTAATGAGTTCCCAGTTTTTGGCCTGCAGACCAATCTTTCCGCCTAAAGGAGCATTCAGTTGGGAGGTGCTTGGAAGTTTTAAAAGCAAGTCATTGAGACAGTTTTCCATAGGGGGAGTCTTACTACTCCCATATTTGGGTGCAGAAATCCTCCACTGCTTAGTCTTGTGCGTCCCCTGGGACTAAATCTGGGGTTTCTGCTGTGTCTGGGTTTGGCTTGAGAAGACCTGGAAGGGGCTGGAAAGGACCAATTCTTAGACAGCCAATGCCTACTAAATCTAGGAGGCTGAACTTACAAGAAATCTTTAACAGTTTGCATAGATTTAACTTTATCTTCCAATCTTTTTAAGCACTTCCTCAGCTTTGTTGCCAAACAGGCGGTCCTGATTTAAGGGAGTATCCAACAGTTTAGCTTTAACATGATCAGGCAAAGATTGCTCCTTAAGCCAAGCATGCCTTCTGAGCACAGACCCAGTAACAGCAGCCCTGCAAGAGGCCTCTAATGAATGAAATCCACATTGCAAAGTATGTTTATCAACCTGTTCAGCAGAATGCATTAAATCCTGTAATTCTTTATTTTCAGCACAATCAGGAATCAACATACTTTTCTGTTTAAGCAACCAAATAACATGCTGTTAATACTTTGACATATGAAAATGGCAGAAGTCTAAACCTTCTTACCTCATCTATTCAGCACCCTGAAGTCTATCAGAAGGGGTAGGATTTTTAGCAGTGGAAGCCTTAATGCCCTTGGGTCCCTGTGAAATAGTCTCAGGATCCGCAACAGGATTTTTAAAAAGAAACTTGTGTGAATCAGGAACGCTCTAATATCTGTCAGGTTTTCTGGGAGCAGGAGGCAAAGAATCACGGGCCAAACTAGATTCCGAAAAGGCATCATCAACAATGTCTAATACAGGAGGTATAGCTAAAGGCCTATGCTGACGCAGGAGTAAGAAATCCCCAAGCCTCTTTTCTGAATCAGAAAAATCCTGGCTTTCCCAGTGGAAATGCTCCCTTAGAGTATGCAAGGTTTCACCAAAAGAAAAATACTCTGGAGGGAAAGCAGAGGGAACAGAGTCCTCTGCATCAGAATCCTCATAAGTGGATATGGACAAATCCAGATCATCAGAAGAATCAGAAAAATCAGAATCCTGGTCAGAAGATTCATAAACAACTTCAGTCCTAGGTCTCTTAGAAGGGGGAGGTTGGCTTCCCCTGATTAAAGTGATAAGATCTTCAGCCATTCTTATCATTTGTTTTTTTAGGCATAGAGGCCTGAGCATGCGGCCTGGGAGTCGGTTTCTTAGGCATGGTTCGAGATTTAGGCCTAAATGAAGAAGGAGGCATTGGTTTAATATGCAAGTCCATAGGCCTGAATACACCCTCAGAAGCCGGTGCCTGCACAGAGGCGGACCCATCCAAGGTAGAGACATTCGCAAGTTCCACAGTTGAAACATCTCGCGGCATACCGGACTCAGAATGGGTCTCAGCAGAGGCATGCGAATCAGAAGCAGCAGGTATCAGGGGCTGCGAAAGCGACTCACTGAGTACTGGCAAACTGGCGACTGGCTTAGGAGAAGCGTTGTCAGTAGCTTTGGACCTAGGCGGCCTGTCTTTGTCTTTATCTTTGCATTTTTTCGGAATCCCGCTAGTTGGATGGCTAACCAACAACATTTCTGGATAACTAAACCCGAGAACCGAAATATTTAGAGGCGAAAATATACCGACGACGGATAGTGCGCTGATTAAATAAAGCACAAAACCGACAGCAAGATACGTCGTGGTCAGGGCCCAGGCAAGGAATACAGTACGAATGAAAATCTTTGTAAGGTATTTGTTTTCCACAAGTAATGAAATTATTAACTTTTACTGACATCGGTAAGGAACAGGAAAAAGTTTCCCCATCGGGGTACTTAGCTTTAGTTGAAGACTTCGGTTCTGAAACTCGAAAATGAAAATTTCAGGAGTCGACTGACCGCCACTTGTGAACTGCTTCTGCTTTGGGTATCGTACGGCAAGAAAGACTGATGTAATGGCATCAGCTGCATGTTTTATACCCCTGATGACCTGACGTCATAGAAGAAGGGACAGCATCTGACACAGGACCCAAGACTTTGTTAATCGGGCCGACTGAGGGCTACTGCAAGCAGATAACCCAAATGTAATGACTGCAACAATGAAACATGAAGAACATCCATTACCTGCTGCCCCACAGCATACTCTCTGGCTCGAGCATTCCTGTCATACCACACCTTTTTCTGTTGTTGGGCTTCTGCCAGGTTCTCCTGGGCCAAGCCCATGAGTTCCCTGAGCCTTGTCCTGAGGTTTAGGACATATGCCACAACAGACTCCTTGTGAGTCTCGCACTCACCTTCACACTCATCTCAAATTAAATCTAGAGGTCCCCTCACCCTATGCCAATACAGCAACTCAAAGGGTGAAAAACCTGTGGATTCTTGGAAACATCTCTGTAAGCAAACAGATGGGGCAAATATTTGTCCCACTCCCTCTTAAACTGATCTGCAAATGCCCGTAGCATGGACTTGATTGGAGAGTTTAACCTCTCAACAAGACCATTAGTCTGGGGATGGTAGGGGGTGGTCTTCATGTGCTTCACCCCAGAGGACTTCCACAGACAAGCCAACAGGTCTGACATGAAATTGGCACCTTGGTCAGACAGTATTTCTTTTAGGAATCCCACACTGCTAAAAATCTCTAACAAAGCATTTGCCACCTTCTCTGCCTCAATGGAGGACAAAGCCACCACCTCTGGATATTGTGTAGCATAATCCACTACCACTAAGATATACTTTTTCCCTGTGGAACTTGGGGTACTCAGAGGACCCACAATATCCATAGCTACCCTGTGAAATGGCTCCTCAATCACAGGCAAAGGCATCAAAGGAGCTCTCACCTTGTCTCCTGCCTTGTCTACCTTTTGGCACTGCCCACAGATCCTGCAGTACCCCGTTACATCTCTGGAAATTCCAGGCCAATAGAAGTTTTGCATAATATGCCTCTTTGTACATTTTATGTCCATATGCCCTGCAAAGGGAATATCATGGGCTATGGCTAAAAGTGCCAGACAGTAAGCTCTAGGCACTACCAACTTCTGTACTCTCTCACCTTCTAGGTGTCCCTCAGGGGTCCACTTTCTGTATAGTAACCCTTTGTTCCAGTATACCGATTCCCCCTTTCCTTGAGAATCAGGTGCCTCCCTAGCTACCTGCCTCAGGCCTTGCAATGTAGGGTCGGAGAGCTGAGCCTGTCTCAACTCTCTCCTTGTAACCCTTCCCAGCTCCCCTTCAACAGGAAGTCTGGCATCCTCTGACAGTGGTGCCTCACTGTCAGCCTGGGTACTACCACTAACCTCTCTCTTTACAGTTACCCTGTCTAAGGGAACATCAGTACCCACATGCAGCTGCGGCTCACATTCAGTCTCACTGCTACAAAGTAGCTCCCTTCCTGAATTAACCACTTCACTGGTCCTGGCTGCAAGTATGCAGTCTGTCTGGGTCTCTCCCAGGCTACCAGACCCACATGCTTGTCCCCTAGCCTGACCGCGTGTAACTGCATAAGTACATGGTACTGCCTCATCCAAATCCTTACCTTTCAGGACATCTGCAGGATGGTAGTTTAGTACCCCTGTTGTCTCAAGATAACCTACTATTGGCATTTTGTCTTTCCCACTTACTGGCTCCCTCACCTTTGGTTCCCCACCTTACCTCTGTGGACACCTGTATGCCACATGGCCCCACTGGTTGCATTCAAAACATTTAACCGCAGCTCCTGAATGTGTACCTGGACTAGTGGCTTCCCCTGCTACTGGCAGATTCTGTTGGGGCAGTCTGTGCTGCCCACCATGGGTTCCTTTAGACCCATGAACAGTACTGGGGGTCCCCTTCCTGTGCACGGCTGCCCTGCTTGCTAGGTATAGGTCTTCCTTCTTCCCCAACTCATTTGAAGTAGCACATTGTCTATCAGCTAACCAGATCCTCATGTCCTTAGGCAATGTGTTAAGGGTTTGATCCCTCACCAAAAGGTCTGCCAGCCCTTCAAAAATGGTGACCTGACATCCTCTCACCCAGCTATGAAAATAAGTGCTCAGTTCAGCAAATTCACCCAGTTTCATCTGCCTTGCGTCTATGCTCACAAAACTTTTTCCTATACATTTCAGGTGTTAGCCTAAAACATTCCAAAAGACATTTTGTTACAGCAGTATAATCAAAACATGCAATGTCAGACATTTTATCCTATGCATTTACAGCTTTACCATGGAGTAAGGGGGTCAGGAACCGTACCCAGAGCGTTTGGTCAACACTATACTCTTTGCATGCCCTCAAACATATGAATGAAACTATCAACATTATCCCCCTCTTTAAATTGCAGAAGAAATTTACTGACCTGTTGTGCTTCTGGGGTCCAGTTACTCTCTTCCCCCTTACCACCATGACTCTGGTGAAGAGTCAGCATTTCCCTCTCATGCCTCCTCAGATGCTCCTTTTCTTCGGCTTCTATCTCCAAATGTCTGGCCTCCAACTCAAGTCTCTTTAGCTCCAGCTGGATTTTTAAGTCTACTGCAGAAAGGTTGAGCTGTCCATTCTCCGAGGATATTGTATCTCCGCTGCCAGGCTGATTGTCCTTCACAGAAAGGTTGAGCTGTCCATTCTCCAAGGATATTGTATAACCGCTGCCAGGCTGATTGTCCTTCACAGAAAGGTTGAGCTGTCCATTCTCCAAGGATATTGTATCTCCACTGCCAGTCTGATTGTCCTCCTGGATGCTGTTTTCTGATGCAGCTGTAACCAAGGCTGCAATCAGGTCTGCTTTAGTCAGGTGTCCATGCACAAGTCCCCTAGCCTGGTACATCTCCACCAGCTGGCTCCTTGTCAGCTTTCCATACTCCTCTGCGGACATGCTGCCTGCTCACCCTGACTAACTAAGCTAGCAAAAGAAATAAAACAATTGTGATCTGAACTCTGAGTATTCACTGTGTGGCTGATTTAGAGTACAAAACACCTTCAGAGATCACTGTACATAAGCTACAGGATTCACTCTACCCACACCACTACAAGCCAATTAGTATTTGCCAGCTACTTAATATGTGATGTGGATATCCCAACCACTCCAAACCACAATTAATATATCAGGATATCCCAACAACTGCCACTAATTAATATGTACAGTGGATATCCCAACCACCACCGCCAATTAATATGTGATGCCCGTGCCCTGGCCCAGCAATCAAGGAGCCTCAATCCTCACCACTAACACCAGAGAGGGCTTCCCATATATAAGGACAGGATAACAAATACACACAGTAAAGTGCAATTTCCCTTAACAGCACACAGAAATCACAGTCAGTCAGGGGCTGGTCATTCCCTTGCTCCCCAGGTCCCCAATACAACTCCCCACTGGCACAGCTATAGGGTCCAGATCTCAGCCTAGCTGGCAAGCTAAAACCTCCAGTACCATCTCTTTCCAACCAGTGCTTCGTGTCCCTGCCCAAGTAGCTGACACACACACAGACACACACACACACACACACACACACACACACACACACACACACACACACACACACACACACACACACACACTCTGAGATGAGGTATTTATACAACTTCACAGACACTCCTGGAAAAGGCTGACATAGATTCTCCAGCTGTGCCTCTATACCCAGACTATATGGTAGTAATTATTGCCACCACCAGCTAATAATTTTCAGTTACACAAAGGCCCTTAAAAGGGTGTCCAATTATTACTGTGCAATATTATTATCCAATAGCAGTGTAACTTAAGCAATCAAGGCTTATTGGAAGGGCTTAGGTACAGGATCACTTATAAGCAAGCAATGTACTATAAAGCTTAAATTATCTCTACATAAGCCAGCCACATTTTAAAAGGGTTTAAATATATTTAATAATAAATACTAAAAACACAAGACAATACTACTACACCACAGTGCTATTCAAGAGTTCAGAGATCACACAGAAATTTTAAATAGTTCAGTAGTACAGTTCTGACATAACAGAAAAACACTTAGTCTAATGTTCCTCTAATTCCTAGCTATTGCTACAAGAAAACATACTTCTAAAATAACTTACTTAAGACAACAGGCAGTGCTGTAAGTTGGATATCAAGACAAAAATGCTCAATAATCTCTGGTTCTCGCTGTTTAAATTGAAACTGCAGTTCTGCTAAACATTACATCATCTTTTACACCGTCCTGGTTCCCAGTTCACACAGAAACTGCATTTACATTATTTTACACTTATAGCAATAAAGGACATTCTACATGTAAACTCTAGTAATTATTCCTTAAGTTAAAATAATAGAAATAATGTATTCAGCTAGCCTCTTCAGCACCACTATCTAGATCACAGGACAGATTTGAAATAATTGTAACTTCAAAAGAAAGATTTGAAATGCTTGACTTAGTTTTCCTTACAGCAGATGGCAATGTTGCTACAATCTCGAAGTTCAACATTTTAAAGTATTTTTCTTTCATTTAAGAAACAAGCCTGTATTTTACATTTATATTCACAAATGACAGAATTATGTATCAAATTCTATTTGACTAGGCTGGCAGCCTTCATCCTTCTTCTACCAGTCTTCACAGTGGTTTGTTCTTTTCTTATCTCTATTTCCTTCCATATGTAAAAAAAAGCTTACTGTATGCTTTCAGAAAACATGATCTTTTTAGCTCTCAGAAAAAGTGCAACTACCTTTAACTACAGCTAAATTGTACACTGTCCTATTAATTGCATGAAAAGTATGAACAGCTGACATCACTTATTCACTTCACATAATTTCACATTTTATTTTTTACTGACCTGCTTGTCATTGTACTTTTAAGTTTTGCATTTTCTTTAGAAAAGAAAGCTCAGAACTCTCAAGATTAATTGCCTGCACCTGCAGACAGCCTAAGGCCATGTAAAAGCAGTCAGCAATGAGAAAAAAAGCTAACAACTCAGCAAATGCATGAAGTGAATCTCTGTAAACTTCATTCAGAATAGAATGCACAACCGCCTTCAACTGCAGACTTCTTGACTCCCAGTTAGAACATTTACTAATGGAAAAAAAACAAGCTAATATCTTTGACGATGCAAGAAATTTACATTTTTCATGCTTTTCATAATTTTGTCTTACTTTTCAAGCCTACTGGTTTACAAAAGCATTCCTTTATAGCTTCAGCCAAGGGCATTAATACAGACATCCACCATTGTAAAAATAAAAAATAATGTCTTAATTCTACATATAGCACAATCAGTCCACTTTTACACTCCACCACCACTCAGCAGCCCAAGATCACAGCATATTAATTTAAATTTGCTTTTGTCCAGCCTTTCTTATTATACTGTAAAGCCTATATTTATTACAACTAGAAAAGTACTTGTATACCTTTAACACATACAACAGTCACTGAAAAGACACCCACCACATTTAAAATACCCCTGACTGCACACTATACAAAACTACTTTACTATACAACAAAGCAGTTTATATCATCATGAAATGTTTTATATAAATACTAGTATGAACAAAACTGTTTTATTTCCAGTTACTTTTTCTTCTTTTAGTGTCTTTCTAAACCACAAGGTTAACAAAGTCAGCAGAAGTCTAGTCTTTCTTATCCACTTTTTCTTGCACAGCCATATTTCAGAAACATGTCTGATGCTTTACAGCCTCCCATTTATTCATTACTTTTGGTGTTGCTGTTCTTCTTCCTGATCATCTCCATCTCCCAACACCACACTCTGATTCAAGTCCAAGGTACTCCTGAGTCTTTTCAACATCTCCTCTGCTTTTTTCTGACTCTCAAGAATTTTCCTTCGGAACACTGGAAAAGGTTTCATTGGTAAAGTCTCTTTACGAGCTTTAGCCTCAGATGAATGAAAAGCAGAGTCTCATTCCATTTTCTGGCTCACTTTTTGTTGGATAAACTTTTTTTTATTTCTTCTTTAGCCTATTCTACACTCAAAAATATCTTTGATCCTCCAGGAAAAAAAATATTCTGAAAACAGCTGAATACAGCAGCTTGAATCTTACACCTGCATCTCAACATTAGATAACTGCGCTTCTCTTCTACTTGGTGTACACTGAATAATCATCTTCTACAAACACTCTGGTGTTTCAAGTTTTTAATAATTTTCCCTTCTGCTTCAGTTTTGTCAAGATCACCTCTTTCTGCTAATAAGATTGTATCTTTACTAATACAGGTCTTGGCTGCTTTCTCATGGCCAGGTTTGGAGCACACACTTGATGTGCTCTTTCCATTAACAAATCTTGCTGCCAAATACTAGTCCAATTGCTTTTCTGAGGGTTCATAAAATGAATACAGTCTATTCCTTCCAGTATATCTGGTACAGCAGAAAATTCCAGGTTTCCTCTGTATGCTCTGTCTTCTAACTCTATCATTTTTTTGGAACAGCTCTTTTTGAGAATTCTCATTGTCAGTCTTTTCATTTCAGTCTCTGACTTTTGCTGTTTTATCTGTTCATCTGATTAGCTAGTTAGTGTTTCTATTTTTCTAACTTTCTTATTTGAGTTGATATACTTCGTTTCATTGATTTAAATCACCTCTGGGTACATTTGATTTATTTATTTTTTTCCTCTAAATTACTGGAAGACATTCTCTTGTACCAAAGCTGAACCTTGAACTGTTTTTTGCTAAACAGCTGCAGGATTCTTCCCGAATGGTGTTTTCTCTTCACATTTTCTGGTTGATTTTCTTTCAGATTCTACAAATTTCATCTTTGATGGCATCCAGTCAGTGTGCTGACTAGCCAGTAATTGAATTTTACCAAAGTTGTCAGCATCATTTGGCTCTTATTTCTCAAAATGTTTTCACATCATGAGAGCTGAAATTAAACTGTTGATCAGCAAGGAGCCATTGTGGAAATGATCTACAAGCTTCAATGTTATTCCTAAAGTGTGGAAGGTAATAACTAAAACCAAGTTTGAAGAAATGGAGTAGCTAGAAGCCAGACATCCAAGTAGAGAACAATTTCAGCTCTCTGCAGTCTCTGGCTGACTGCCACAAAAGGCATGTCTTAAGGTAACACCTTGGTGCTGATGCAAGACAAAATGGAATAGCCACAAGTTGATTGGCCCTTCTATCTGAAAAAGAACAAACATCCAAGATTCCTTGATGATCTTTTCTGGAGGTCAACAGAGCACATTTAGTCACCTTAAGATAAGTAAAGTATAGTACACAGATTGATTGTAACATGACCATTCAAAAGGCTTCTTTTGGGATAAATTAGGTCACACAAATATATCACTGGCCTGAGGTTGTGGGTCTTTAGGGGCAATAAAAAAGAACCCGAGGTAATAGCTTGATCCTTTCTTGCCTGATGGGACTTTCTGAATGCCTTTTTTTAAACAGCTGAAAGCTGCCTTTCCTGCAGAATGTTTCTATCAGAGTGGGACATCAAGCAAAGGTGCAAGGGTAGTAACTCTAGATGTAGCCAAGTGAGACAGAGAATTTGGTATCTTGTGCATAATGCTGCCAAAATGTACCTGTCTTTTGTGAAAGAACTGTGAAGCAGGTGGAGGGTAAAGAAAGACCATGCATCCTGCTTGCCTCCAGAGTCAGGCAAGACCTCAAAGACTGGTGTCCTCCCATAAATGGACAGCAACTACCTAGTAAATGCTCAAGACCCTTTCCTCTGGGAACACAGCTTTTCTGGAAGTTGCCATGATTTAGGGCTCCTCCTGCATTGTTGTTTTTTGTTCTGCTGCACACTACTCATGAGTCACATCTTTTGCTGGTTCCTCTGCATCCACAAAAAGTTGAGTTGAGATGGCTCATAATTTTCTAGGGGGGTATGCCCTGACACAAGAGTCATATTGCTGACTTAATGTGCTTTGCAATATCTGTGAGCTTGAGCCACAAGTGCCAGCATACTGTAGAGCAACACACTGTAGTGCTGGATGAATTTTTGCTACAGCTGTGTGTCACCCTCATCATTAAGGTTCATGATCTTAGAAGTGGTCAATTGGGATGATAGTGTTTCTTTAATGGGGGTGTCAGAAAACAGCATCAGAAAAGAACAGCTGTGTAAGTGAACTTACTGCAGCAGTAGACATTTGAATGATCACTGCTGCAGTACCCTTAGCTATATGGGTTATACCCTGTTAAGGATATAACAACCGGTCAGTTTTCAAACCTTCAGGGCACTTTCCACATGCCTAAATTATTAGTCAGCTTGAGCTGAGCTGACCAAAAACAGAGGTCTGGTTGCCAAGCCCTTCAAAGCATTCATACCAACAGAGAGAGATATGGAGGCTAAGGCCCTGATAAGGACAATGTCATTAAAATAAAGGTCCTTGCCCCAGCAATAAAAATAAGGGAGGGTGGAATGAAGGAGATGTCACTGTTGCAGCGATCATTTGAACATTTACTATTACATTAAGTTTACTAACACAACTATACTATGTTCTTCATTAAGATCACCAATGCAGTAGCTACAGTTGTATGGGTATATTACCATAGCTTAGACTGACTGGGAAGAGGAAGGATTAGGGTCCAGGGGCCTCTGGAAAAATGATCCTAGCAAAGTCAGTCCTGGACTTTTACAAGGAATTCAGTATGCAATGCTTTGTAAAGTATGTACACAGGACCATATTTCTAACTCTAGATTGCTTCTAGAGACCATCTATTTCCAATATGCCACAGGAGACGCCAAGGATCTAGCAGGATGTGCTTTGATACTACCTGAAACTGATTTACCATAGTGGATATAACAAAAGGTAATAGCACAGGACAACCACTTTAACAGTCCGTTTTGACTGATCAATGTTTCTAAAGGACATAGTTCTGACAAGACAGTGCCTGAGCAGTCTATGCACATCCAGGGTATGTAGAATCCTTTTTTCCTGGTTCTGAAGACCTGGAGAAAATGTAGGGAGATTGGTGGCTTGATTCTAAGTAAACTCTAAAACCACTCTGGTCATACGTCAGTGATTTGCTCCTAATGTGACCCTATCTATACGGAAGGAGATCAGATGGGGAACCACCCCCTATGAGAACTTGCAACTCAGATACACTTCGTGCAGATGTCAGAGTAATAAGAACTACAGGTCTCCATGTGATAAACCTTATATCCACCTGATGAGCTGGATTAAAGGGAGACACCGTTAACTTTTCCAGTGCAAAGTTAAGATCCCAGGAAGCCCATTTAGAAACTGTTTTACCAAAAACATTGAAGAAGAGGGAGCATCCATGGGCAGACATGCTGAAATGGCCACAACATGTACTTAGAGAAAAAAGGCAGGCCAGAGAAAAGCAATTTACAAAAATATTTAAGAAACAATGATATGTAATCTCTGATGGGACCCAGGTTATTTGCTAGGCACCCCTAGAAAATCTTTTCCACTTCTCAGTATAACACTTCCTAGAAGCAAGCTTTCTTGCCTTCTTTAGAAATGAATCATCCAGACATTGAGTTTAAAATGCCCAAAAGTGGGGTTATCAAACTCCCCCTGGCTTGTGTGAGCAGATTGTCTGTAAGGATGCTTGTGGTAACTGATCTTGGCCAATTCCATAAGAAGGGAGAGCCAATGTTTCCTGGGCCAAAGGTGAGTCACTATAATGATTTTTGAAAAGTCATCTGAATATTAAGAATTACCTTGAATATCGGTGGAAAGGGTAAAAATGCATAAAGAACATTCCCCACCACGGGAATGAAAATGAATCCGTTTTCCAGGCTTGCTTGCAGGGAACCCTGGAGCAGCATTTGTTCAGTTGTTTTTTAAGGAGATGAACATATCTATTTGAGGTGTTCCCCAAACATCCAATACTTTGCAAAAAAATTTAGTCAACAAATAAAATAGCAACAATTTCTCTGTAAAAGGTTTCCCTGCAGGGACTTAGCTGCCAGAAATTAAGCTTCAAGGCCAATTGCTGCTTCTGTGAAACCGCAGAGCTGCTTACACTGAGGTGGCAGGAAAGTACTGAGATTTTCTTCACTCTGACTGCTGATTTCCCTCCAACAGGCTTACCAATCAGCAGTCAGAGTGAAGGTGTGGGAGGAAGCCACAGACTTGGAAGGCTAGAACCCATATAGTGAAAAGGCTACTACAGCAATAAGAATTATGAACATCTGGAATGGTCAACAGCCTGAACTAAGCTTTGAGCTAAACTCAATACATCACTCCTGCCCAAAGTCACTGGGACATGAGAAGAAATATGTCTAAGGTTTCGGTTCTTTTTGACAGGAATTTCTGAAAAAGCAGACCCACTTTGGCCAGAAAGAAATCCCTAGAGAGATAGGTACAGCAGTCTGGCTAGACAGAGATGTTTTTCTACCCATTCTCTCAAGACCAACAAGATGGACTATTCCTTGCCACCAAGGGCACTCAACAACCACAGAGGACATATCTAACCCAAGGTCTATGGTGGATCTAGGGACTACACTAGAGGGAGTCAAGGAAAAAGATGAATAGTCTGAGGAACCAGAAACTGTCACATAAGAGGCATTCATTTGTAGCTGAGGTACTTTAGCAACCTGCAGTAATGGCAATGGCTGCTTATTAATTTTCTTCTCTTTGTGCCTAGAAAAAGGAAGATCCAAGGAACCAGTCAGCTGTTCCATAGTTAGCCCGAAGAAGATGTTCGTTTCTCAGGGAAGCCTAGCATCAGTAATTAGTAAAACAGGTAAAATACAGAAAAAAAAACACTTTAAACACTTTCCCCAGCATCACAAGTAAGCAAAAAAAATATTTCAGAAAAAGTAGTTTTAAATTAAATAACTTTTTCCACAAATGTAAAAAAAAATGATGCTCCTGTTTAAAAATAAAGTCATGTGACAGTCAATAAAAACACCTTTCCCTAGCTTTGAAAGTATTTTTCACAGAAAAAGATTAATTTCTCTCATTTAAAGTAAACATGGAAGATTCTACCCTCCAAAGGGAAATTACCTGCCCAGCAATGGGAAACCTTAGCAGAAAATCAATCCTGAAAAGCCCTTATGAGGAGTGATCTTCAGTGGGAGGAGAGGTCTGAAGGGCTTAGTGCCCATATCTCTATCTTCAGCTTGAGCTAACAGTTTATACATGTGGAAGGAGCTCTGAAGCTTTGGAAGCTGGCTGGCTGCTACATCCTTAACAGGATATAATCCATATAGCTAAGGCTACTGAAGCAGTGATCTTAATGAAGAACATCTGGTGTATCTCTTCAAGAATTTCTCACTGAAACTCTGCCATATTCAAAAGATAACTGAACCAACCAACACCAGAAACCGACTGTAGAAGGAAAAAGGCTAGCTGGTAAAATATAGTAACTTCTGCAGAGCTCGAACAGAGTATAACTCACGTATAGCCAACACTAGTGTTCCACGAAAATTCAGGCTAAATCCACTCATAATGATAAAAACTAATCTTTTATTGAAAATAAGGTTTAGCGCTTTCATCTGTTAAAAATCAGACTTCCTCAGAACCAAAATGGAGTACTTCCAGTTCACATTTAAATAACCTTTTTGGCGTCAAAAATTCAAAAGGAAATGGAGCTCTTAAAGAGGCATAGTCATAATAACTCCATATATACATACTACTATACTAAAAACAGCTAAGCATTTCAACAGATCCAGTGTGCTGATATAAAAAATGACAATATAAATATAATGACAATGTAAATAAATAAAAATAATTATGGTAAATAAAATAAAATACACTCTGCACATACTAACTTCATTTTAAAACATGCTCCAAATATGTGTAATAGTGAAATGGTAAAACTTACATGACTAGTGCTCATAAATTGTAACAAGTCAACAAGAATCAAAATACAATGGCAACATCCATGATATATCTATGCCATGATTAAAAATGGTTTAATACTTATATTTTCATTTATGCCAGGTGACCTAATGGCATCTGTCAAAATTTGCCACTTACTTTCTTTCATGGCTAAAAGTGCTTTCCAATTTCCCCCATAAGTAAATACTTCTACGTGATCTATAATGGCAAATTTAAAACCATGTGATTCGCCATATATGGATATGTGTTTATAAAGTGCATTGTTATTGTCTTTAATCTTTATCTTATAAATGTGTTCATATACTCGTTTCCTAAGGGCTCTCTCTGTTTTGCCTATATAGAATGCGCTGCAGGCATAACATGTAGCAATATATACGACTTGTTTGGTGCTACAATTTCCTGCTTTGCATTTAATGTTAGTCTTGTTGATATCTCCTAACTTAACATTGCCTACCTCATTTATGGCATAACATTGTTTGCAGGTACCGCATTTTCCGGTTCCCATCGAGAGCTTTGTATTATGTACAGTTTTTTGTTTAGAAGCTTTCTCCAATAATTTTTTAATGTTGGGTGCCGTTTTATATACAAAGCTTGGATAATTGCCCAAAACGGAAGCTGTATCATCATTTACTGTTATTAAGTTCCAGTGCTGTCTTAAAATATCTCTAATATACTTCGTGTAAGGAGTATACATCAAGACGCAAACTCGATTACAACACATACCTACATCGTCATACCCTTCTTTCTATTATGAATCTTCATAAAATCTAATGACTTGCCCAATAAAGGTGGAAATTTTTTATCCCATTCATTCTTCACATAGTTGGAAACTTGTGATAATAGGGTTGAGGGGTATCCTTGATTACTAAACATATTACTTATTCGGTCAACTTCCCTATTCATGATTTCACTGTTACATATATTTGGAGTATGTTTTAAGATGAAGTTAGTACGTGCAGAGTGCATTTTATTTTATTTACCATAATCATTTTTATTTTACATTGTCATTATATTTATATTGTCATTTTTATATCAGCACACTGGATCTGTTGAAATGCTTAGCTGTTTTTAGTATAGTAGTATGCATATATGGAGTTATTATGACTATGTCTCTTTAAGAGCTCCATTTCCTTTTGAATTTTTGGCGCCAAAAAGGTTAGTTAAATGTGAACTGGAAGTACTCCATTTTGGTTCTGAGGAAGTCCGATTTTTAACAGATGAAAGCGCTAAACCTTATTTTCAATAAAAGATTTGTTTTTATCATTACAAGTGGATTTAGCCTGAATTTTGGTGGAACACTAGTGTTGGCTATACGTGAGTTATACTCTGTTCGAGCTGTGCAGAAGTTATGATATTTTACCAGCTAGCCTTTTTCATATGCAAAAGATAGTTAATCTCCCTCAGAAAAAGTAGGGGACATTCAAATCCATTTCCCTTAAGTGGTCTACTGCCCCTCCTCATATGGAAAATGGGCCATGGGTCTTTGGAAAATTGGAACCTTTTTTTTGGAGGGGGTTAGGGCTGCTGTCAATTAAGTGTCCAGTCTGAGTGTTAAAATGTTCCAATCTCTAAGAGGCCAAAGGATCCTTGGCAACATTAACCAGTAATCAGGGGCGGCTCATGCCATAGGACTACCGGACTGCAGCCCTCCCACCTACAAAACAAAATAAAAACAAACCAAGAAACACAAAAATTAATTTCCGGACAGTACGCATGCACACATGCTCTCACAGACTGCTTTCTCAGCAGTCTAGATAAGGGGAAAGGCAATATGCCCAGAAGTCTATGCGGCGATGACATCACGACATAGAGGCACTCCGGACTGCAGCAGTCGCAGGCAGGACCAATCGCGGGGTTTAGACTGCAGAGAATCCTTTGGGATGGACCAATCATGCAAGGGGCTGTGTGTGTGTGTGTGTGTGTGTGTGTGTGTGTGTGTGTGTGTGTGTGTGTGTGTGTGAAATGCCCCAGTTATTATACACTGGTGGCTAGAGTAGACTCATGGTGGTGTGGTAGGGAATACCTCAGGCTTGAACCCTGTATGCAGGTGTTAAGGGCCTGAATTCCCTACCCACCACCATTTGTAAAAAATTAACAGATTTTTGCCTCATATTTGATCTGTTCTGTTCCACATAATATCTGTGGTTTCTAAATATTTAAATGCTTGATGTTTGATTGTGCAGTGGTAGCATTGTTGCCTCCCAGCTGTAGGTTCTCAGGTTTGATTCTTGGCTGGGGTGCCTTCTGTGTGGGGTCTGCATCTTTTCACTGTATTTGTGTGGGTTTGCTTTTGTGTCCTCCCATGTTACAAAGACATGTCTGCATTATTTCTTCCTGGGCCTCTGCTGAAAATTGTTTTTTTGTTCCAAGTCAGACTGTCCTGGTTAACAAATGAAAAGTGACAGGCATTTGAATTTCAGACTTCATGTTTCTGAATGTTTAATTACTTACATATTTGATGGTGTAGTGGTAGCATTGTTGTCTCACAGCTATATGTTTTCTGGTTTGATTCTTGGCTGGGGTGCCTTCTGTGTGGGGTCTGCATATTTTCCCTGTGTTTGTGTGGGTTTGCTTTTGTGTCCTCCCGTGTTACAAAGACATGTCTGCATTATTTCTTCCTGGGCCTCTGCTGAAAATATTTTTTTTGTTCCAAGTCAGACTGTCCTGGTTAACAAATGTTAAATAAAAGTGACAGGCATTTTAATTTCACACTTCAGGTTTCTGAATGTTTAATTTCTTACATATTTGATGGTGCAGTGGTAGCATTGTTGCCTCACAACTACAGGTTTTTCTGGTTTGATTCTTGGCTGGGGTATCTTCTGTGTGGAGTCTGCATCTCCTCCCTGTGTTTGTGTGGATTTGCTCTGGTGTCCTGCCATTTTACAAAGACATGTGTCTGCAGTATTTCTCCCTGGGCCTCTGCTGAAAATTGTTTTAGTTCCATCAGAAGCAAAATTGACAGGCATTTGAATTTCAGACTTCATATTCTTCAGAAAATACATAGTAACACAACCTTTTATTCTAGCAATTTTCTAAGTTTATAAGATGAATATTTGAAATTTGTCCCTATTTTTGGGACTGTATTCCCCCATTACTGGCTTTGTCCAGGTTTTTTGTGCTAAGGTTGACAGCTATGGCAAGAACTGAATTCACTGAATACATTTGAGGGCTGTATTCCCTCATTACTGGGTTTGTCCAGGTGTTTTGTACTAAGAGGTTGACAGCTATGGTGAGAAGTGAATTCACTAAATGATAGCCATTTAAGTTTCATTCTTCGTCTCTTTCACAAAGCAGCTGATTTGGCGTAGTTGTATGTTGCTCTGACTGTTTTGCACAGGGACCGTACGCATGCACACATGCTCTCACAGACTGCTTTCTCAGCAGTCTAGATAAGGGGAAAGGCAATATGCCCAGAAGTCTATGCGGCGATGACATCACGACATAGAGGCACTCCGGACTGCAGCAGTCGCAGGCAGGACCAATCGCGGGGTTTAGACTGCAGAGAATCCTTTGGGATGGACCAATCATGCAAGGGGCTGTGTGTGTGTGTGTGTGTGTGTGTGTGTGTGTGTGTGTGTGTGTGTGTGTGTGTGTGTGTGTGTGTGTGTGTGTGTGTGTGTGTGTGTGAAAT
Source organism: Protopterus annectens (assembly GCF_019279795.1). Lineage (NCBI taxonomy): Eukaryota > Metazoa > Chordata > Ceratodontiformes > Protopteridae > Protopterus > Protopterus annectens. The sequence continues at coordinate 35,112,834 of NC_056738.1, read as the reverse complement.
GCCCCAGTTATTATACACTGGTGGCTAGAGTAGACTCATGGTGGTGTGGTAGGGAATACCTCAGGCTTGAACCCTGTATGCAGGTGTTAAGGGCCTGAATTCCCTACCCACCACCATTTGTAAAAAATTAGCAGATTTTTGCCTCATATTTGATCTGTTCTGTTCCACATAATATCTGTGGTTTCTAAATATTTAAATGCTTGATGTTTGATTGTGCAGTGGTAGCATTGTTGCCTCCCAGCTGTAGGTTCTCAGGTTTTATTCTTGGCTGGGGTGCCTTCTGTGTGGGGTCTGCATCTTTTCACTGTATTTGTGTGGGTTTGCTTTTGTGTCCTCCCATGTTACAAAGACATGTCTGCATTATTTCTTCCTGGGCCTCTGCTGAAAATTGTTTTTTTGTTCCAAGTCAGACTGTCCTGGTTAACAAATGAAAAGTGACAGGCATTTGAATTTCAGACTTCATGTTTCTGAATGTTTAATTACTTACATATTTGATGGTGTAGTGGTAGCATTGTTGTCTCACAGCTATATGTTTTCTGGTTTGATTCTTGGCTGGGGTGCCTTCTGTGTGGGGTCTGCATATTTTCCCTGTGTTTGTGTGGGTTTGCTTTTGTGTCCTCCGTGTTACAAAGACATGTCTGCATTATTTCTTCCTGGGCCTCTGCTGAAAATATTTTTTTGTTCCAAGTCAGACTGTCCTGGTTAACAAATGTTAAATAAAAGTGACAGGCATTTTAATTTCACACTTCAGGTTTCTGAATGTTTAATTTCTTACATATTTGATGGTGCAGTGGTAGCATTGTTGCCTCACAACTACAGGTTTTTCTGGTTTGATTCTTGGCTGGGGTATCTTCTGTGTGGAGTCTGCATCTCCTCCCTGTGTTTGTGTGGATTTGCTCTGGTGTCCTGCCATTTTACAAAGACATGTGTCTGCAGTATTTCTCCCTGGGCCTCTGCTGAAAATTGTTTTTGTTCCATCAGAAGCAAAATTGACAGGCATTTGAATTTCAGACTTCATATTCTTCAGAAAATACATAGTAACACAACCTTTTATTCTAGCAATTTTCTAAGTTTATAAGATGAATATTTGAAATTTGTCCCTATTTTTGGGACTGTATTCCCCCATTATTGGCTTTGTCCAGGTTTTTTGTGCTAAGGTTGACAGCTATGGCAAGAACTGAATTCACTGAATACATTTGAGGGCTGTATTCCCTCATTACTGGGTTTGTCCAGGTGTTTTGTACTAAGAGGTTGACAGCTATGGTGAGAAGTGAATTCACTAAATGATAGCCATTTAAGTTTCATTCTTCGTCTCTTTCACAAAGCAGCTGATTTGGCGTAGTTGTATGTTGCTCTGACTGTTTTGCACAGGGACCGTGTCAGTAAAATGTATGGTGGTAACACAGCATTTCTCTTTGACAAAGCAGCTGATTTGGCGTAGTGGTATGTTGCTCTGACTGTTTTGCACAGGGACCTTGGCAGTAAAATGTATGGTGGTAACACAGCATTTTATTCTAGCAACTTTCCAAGATTATACAAGCAATGTTTAATGTGTCCCTGGTTTTTGGGCTTTTGACCCCCCCCCAATGAATGCTGTCTTTTTCCAGATTTCTTGGGCTGCGAAGTTGAGATGCAGTTGAGTATTGAGTAGATTTTACAAGGAGCTGAGAGCTGCAGGGGAAGAGAAGTTTAGTGCTGCTTATGCTGAGTTGGCTTGCATTGTTAATAGCACAACAGGTTATGTACTTGCTGTTGATGCAGAAGGCTGTGGGTTATACTCCCACAAGGAGTGGATGCTGCCATACTGAGAATGTCCTCCTTGGTGAAGATACTAACTATGAGCCTGTTATCAGTTTGCCATCTATTTCCTCTTACAATATCACTAGCTTATCATTTTTTTAATGTAATATAGGCAATTTATTCCTCAGGGGCAACAGACACTATTTTTCGATACAAACATGAAATATAAAGGTGTTTGCTAACAGCAACCTCTTCATTAGTTACAAATTTCTTTAATGTGGAATTATTACATGACTTTTACTTCAGAGATTATGCATATTTACTGATAATGGACCGTAGAATTGTGCATATTTGCTGATAATGGTGGACTGTAGAATTGTGCATATTTACTGGTAATGGTGGACTGTAGAATTGTGCATATTTGCTGATAATGGTGGACTGTAGAAGTCTGAGTAGACTTTTATGATGGAAATGTTCTGAACTGGGCAGTTTTGTCATTATGGGTGCATGCATTTTGTTTCATTGCTTACTGGAAAAATGTTCAAAACAAATTTAAAACACCCTCTAACAACTGTACTGTATTGTACAAGGAATATAATTTAGTACAATCAGGAAGGTATATCAAAGAGCACATGTTTGTTTCATATGCAAGGGGCCTATGATTTGAAAACAGCCCAAAATTAATCTTTATCTGCCACTGGCAAAATATATTTTCTTTGAATGTGGGTTTCAATGCTGTTTCAATGAATGTGAGTTTCAAGGGCAGAGAGGTTTTAATGCTAAGTCTGTTTTCATTGTGAGACTGCATTGCTTTTGTTTAGCAGATGTCTTAGTGTTTGTGCTGTAAAATGCAAAATAAAACTTTCAAATGAAGTCCAAATCATCATAGAAGTAAAGCAGTATGCACATTAGTGTTTATTGTAAATGGAGTGAAATAGCCAAGTAATGGATCATTGGAATGGCTGCAGAGGCTCCATTCGACAATGATTTTGTGAGGGGGAAGGGCGGCAAACTCAGAGGCTCAGCTGAACTATACCTCCCAACTGTCCAGATTTTCAAAGAATGAATAGATTTTTGCTTCTTATTTTTGGTTTGTTCCTCATAAAATTTGTAGTTTTCTGGCAAATCATTTAGGAATTAAGTCACTAAATAATGATACACTGAGTTTCAGACTTCATAACCTTCAGAAAAATGCATGCTAAATTAAGACCTGTTACTCTATCACCTGTCTCAGTTTATACAAGAGCAATTTTTAGTACTGTTTATGTTCCCCCAATATATTTGGCCTTGTCCAGGTTTATTGCATTAACAGTTTGAGAGGTACATGCAAATAAATTGCTTTATAGAATTAGGCATAGCCAGTCTCTCAACTGTCCCTGATTTTGGCTCAAAATGTTGCTCTTCCCCCTAATAATCCCTCCGCAAAATAGCAATGTTGGAAGAAAACATGGAGGGTTTACAATTAAGAAATAACTGTAATAATCAAAGTTATAGATTACTTGAAATGCATGTAGATTCTTTTATTTTGTCACCTGCTCAAGTTAGCAGTACTAATACTAAATTGTCCCTTCTTTGACAGGTTCCCAGCTGTATTGTGTGGCTATTTTATATTTTTCGACCATTTTTCATAAAATTGTGTTTTTTTTGGCAAATTAGTGACAAATCATTAAAGACTGAAGTAAGAAAATAATGACAGACATTTTGAGTTTCAGATTTCATACCCTTCAGAAAATTCATACTAATGCAAGACCTATTTTATTATCTTTCTAAGTTTATAAGAGCAATATTTAAAAATTGTCCTTATTTTTGGGCCTTTGTCCCACTTCTATGTATGGCTTTGTCCAGATTTCTTGCTCTGAGGTTGAGAAGTAGGACAAATGTGTCAGGGCCATCACAGTCAGCCAGAGACATTTCAAATTGTGACATACTTGTTGCACCCCACTCCCCCATGTAGTGACTCTGGATGTGTCCAAGCAAGGCAAGGGCTAGTTATGCAGTGTAACATGTGCAGAGTGTCCCCCCATCCAGGGTAGACACAAGTACTACAGTGGCTTTTCATCTGTCCTTGATTTTGCAGAATGGTCTGGTTTCTGTCATATTTTTGTACTGTTGATTTATGCTTATTACTCAAAGTGCCTGTTGCTCTGTGTTTAAGTAGCAATGCTTTAATGACCATAAGATAAGCTTGTCTGAGATCGTAAGATGCAAGTAAGCTTTAATAAGCATACTGTTAAAGAATTGCCAACATTGAAAGCCTTTCTGTTGTTGCCATGCAGAGAATACTTAAGTAGATAATGTATAAGCCTTGGGTATTGAAGGACAGGATTACATTATTTTAAAAAAGCTCATTACACTTCTTGGAGACATCCAGTCATCTCTACAGGCTTTACTAGTAAACTAAACAGAATGCCAATCATGTGTGGTCCATAACCTGTACAGTAATCCTTTAAGCAATGTATCTTGAAGCTTGTTTCTTGTTTGCTTTTCATTTTTTACTTTGATCATGCTTTCCCCATGAAACAAGTAGATAGTTGTCAGGCAGCAGGTCTTTTTTGGATAAGAAACATTTTTACAAGTGGGGGCATCACAGAGATTTCTACTTTCAGCATGTTACTTGGTACTTTAATAAAGCTGAATATAATTTATAATTAGAACTGCAGTGCAAGGCGAAGTGGTTTGAGTTGAGTGCTGCTTGTTTTTCTTATACTTGATTTTGACTGGCATTCCAGTAATGTATTTAAAAAGTAATTTATTTTTTCATGCCTCACAACCTTTTGTTTCCATCTAGATATTAAGTAAGCTGTCATGCAGAAAATGCATTGAAATATTTTTATTCTTCTACACTTATTTTTGTCTTGATTGGACTCTTATAATGATGGTTTGGCACCCAGGGCAGCGTATTTAATTAAAGTTTTAGTTTTTGTGGTTTTGAACATAGCTCCTCCCCTTTCTAGTTGGTCACACCCCTTCCCATTCACCCCACCCATTCAGCTGTCTCTTGCAGCCCCCCTTTGATTTGAAGTCACCAGCTGCCACTGCCAGTAATGGGAAGCAATGTATTAGGATTTTCACAAGCTACACTGCTAGCTACATTAAGCATGTCTCCAAGAAGTGTAATGAGCTCTTGGTGAGAGAGAAGAAATAGCCAGGAGGACTGATGAGTAATCCAAAAGACCTTTGCACCATTCTCTTTTGACGGAGAAGCATGGTGTCTTTGTGCCACCCCCATTTCTGCTTCATCGTTTCTAAAATCTCCTCAAACCTGGGGTCTATGTGAGGAGACTGAGAAGCCACAATCCTCCTCCTCATTGAAATATGAGGATAGGAGACTCCATGGGGGGGGGCGTTGTGCTTCCTCTGCACAATACTTTCCTTGCCATCTTCAATGGAAGAGTCAAAAACAAGGAAAACATTCATTGGGATACCAATGTCATGGAAGTAAGATGAAGAAAGCCTTGCCCTCTATATCCTACAGTATGACAAGTGGTAGGGCCACGGGCTCAGAAAAAGATTATGGAAATAGTCAGTGTTAATACTGAGATGGGCAAGGATACTGGGGGCAGCCAATACAATGATGACAGCACAGCTGACACTGCACTATACACTAATAAATGGCACTGCACCAAGATCCCTGCTGCCAAGTATTATGTGGCAGGATACAACAAATCCAATATCAATGGTGACAGACTCTATACCATCATAGGTGATGAAGCCCTGGGCACAAGCATCATAGATGAAAGGAATGTTAGCACCTGCACTGGGGATATCCAGAACACTGACAGAGATGGCACCACTGATGGTGGGAATATCCACACCAAGTCATACATCACTATCAGAGACATCAACACCTCAAGCATCAACATAGACCTTCATATAAACAGAGACACCACAAGGGCTGGGTCTGACTTTCTCTGAAAGTGATGATGAAGGTAATGGAACTAATAAGGAAATATTCAGTTTGAAAGGGTTTGGTAAAAACATTGCAAAAGAACAGCATGGAGAAGGCGGCTGAACAGTCTCTCCAATTAGATCTCAACAAGGCCACTGCCCACTTGTCATAACAGGTTCTGGGATGTCTGGAAGGGACAAAGCTTTTGTGTAAGCCATCTAAGAAATCTTTTTTCAGCCGGACTAGTAAAACTATGGAACAACTACATGACTGGAGGTTTGACTTAACTTTTAAAACAACACTTTGCACAACTACATCACTTTTACCTCTAGCAGTCTGAGAAAGTGGACAGGAAGATAATGATGATGAAGGTAATGGAACTAATAAGGAAATATTCAGTTTGAAAGGGTTTGGTAAAAACATTGCAAAAGAACAGCATAGAGAAGGTGGCTGAACAGTCTCTCCAATTAGAGCTCAACAAGGCCACTGCCCACTTGTCATAACAAGTTCTGGGATGTCTGGAAGGGACAAAGCTTTTGTGTAAGCCATCTAAGAAATCTTTTTTCAGCCGGACTAGTAAAACTATGGAACAACTACATGACTGGAGGTTTGACTTAACTTTTAAAACAACACTTTGCACAACTACATCACTTTTACCTGTAGCAGTCTGAGAAAGTGGACAGGAAGATAATGGACAAATGTCAACAAGTTTTATAAAGCTTTAATTTTTTTCAGGGCCTTTGGGCTCACAACAACTGACATTGAAAGCTTTGGCTCTACTACTTCTTTTTATGCCAAATTCAGCTTTTCAAACATAAAAAATTTAACTGCTTTTCCAAATTTTAAGAGGAGCGGAAATGTGGCAATCATACATACTATACCAGCTCATAAGCAGTTATGAAGCTTAGTATGCAGTGGAATCTCATCTCCACAGGTCCATTCCTAAACTAATGATCTATTTTTAATACTGGGTAAAACAAATCAACAGCCAAGGGATAACCAAAAGGTAAAGCTAAAATGGTCTAAAAGGCTATTTTTTTTAACTCAGTTAAGGTGTTAAAGGATAGAAATGCCTACTGGTTAACAACGGGTTAACAATATAGGAAGTGGGATACTTTTCCATTAAGTTAGGACTGAGTGTAAGGTTATTAATAAGAAATAACACTAGAAATAAATAAAACTTTCTTACTGACTACAAAGATATCTTTATCAAAGTTCTAAAAACTGGTAGCCTGGAGCTGTTTTTAGTGTCTAGACAAGTATGCAATAACATAGATCTGGAAAGGAACAGCATCAAAGTGTATTGACTCACACAGGAAGGAACTATCTGTCCTAATGCCGGATTCATAGGTTTTTAATAAGCTTATGACCAAAGGAGACCATCAAGAAAATAAGATACATTACACAATACTGTGAGAGACTAACTATGTTCCCCACTAAGTAGACTTTCTTCACATATCCAATACGAAGATTTGTGTTTTTAGCCTTAGTCCTGCTATTACTATGGATGGACTTTCTACTATACAGGCCAGTGTCTCACACAAATCTGCCTTCTCATATATCATGGTGAAGCCAGTGATAAGGATGTCTCATTCAGCTGCAACAGATAGCTTCTACAGTAGTCATCCAAGTCATCCAATGCAGAAATATTGATGGAAGTAAAAGACTATATAGAAGCATTCTTATAAAAAGATATTGAGCAACACTGTATGGGGTGTTAATGGAGTTAATAGCATATATGAAGCAATATTACAGAAAAAAAGGTTGGGCAAATGAGCAGTATTGGTATAGCCTGTACCACTTTTCAGTCTACCAGTCTTCAGAAAACAAGAGCTTAATATTCCACACAAAACAAAGGAGATGCTTAAAAAAAAGTGACCATACTCACTGTCTAGCAGTTGGACTTCTAGTTAGACTTTCTGAGCTTTTGCATCGTTTTAAATTAAACAAAATTCATTAAAATATGCTAACCAAAGAAAAAATAATAAAAAAACAAGAAGCACAAGGGCAACCTTACCATTCCTCACCGATCTTATACACATAAATTATATTGTCCGTTTGTCCAACTGCAATCTTGGTGGAGTCTGGTGAGAAAGCCATTCCTTTAACCATGTAGCTCTTTTTGCCATACTAAAAGGAAACCAGAAGAAGAACAGGTATAATTCAGTATAAAAAGGAAAAGGGTGTCGACCACTGAGAAACGCATTTACAAAAGCATAATGAATCTTATTATACACTTTCATCCATAGAAAGATTCTGAACTTCCTTAGACATATTTAAAATTACGTACAGTGCAATAAGTATCTTTTGTTAAAAGTCAAACTCCATCAATGAAACCTTATTATAGAACATAGCCCTTTCTGCAAAACATTCCATTATAATATGAAGGTCATTAAAACACCTTACAAAAACTTTTAAATTCAAGTCTATGAATAATAAATAATTAATAGCTTGAATCTATGAGTAAAGGAGTGTACATGCATGTTAGGCTGTTTAATTTTAGTTCATTTCAACCTCTTGTCTTAAGTTCCAGTTTAATACTAAATGCCCGCTAGACCAGGAACTACATAACTGTTAAGCTGTGTAGCCAAAATAACACATCTCTTAAAAGAAATTCAATTCCCACTCCCCTATATGATAAAGATATAATTTTTAAAATAAAGAATGAAAGCTTGCTAAACGCAGTTCATGTAGAAGAATGTCTGTACAAACTTTACATGCTTTCTTTATATTGTTTTTTTCTTGATATCACATCTTCCAAAATTCTTCACTGTAACTCTCTCAGGTTTCCCAATGTAAAAAGGGCTCGTGTGTCATATAAGGCAATATATACTACAAAATAGTACTACAAATGTGATTTTTTTTTCATTATCTTATGTCCTTCTGGGACTTTTGTCCAAAAATATGAAATGTCAACAAGAAAACGAAATACTTTACAAACATCACATTAGAATGTTTTTCTCTTTGTATTAAGATAAACAATGCCTTCTGAAATGCCTTAATGCCTTCAAATATCACCTTCAAGTTTGTCTGCTTTTTAAACACAGGACAATCACCTAAAATCAGAACAGTTTTACTGCTTCACGTTTGTCTGCTTTGTAAGCACAGGACAATCTCCTAAAATCAGAACAGTTTTACTGCCATTCAAAATATTAAAGCTATGTTTAATAACAGGTTGAATAGTGCCAACATCCACACTGTGTTCTATCCTATTCTCACTATTTCTGCTGGTCTACCTTCTACTGGACCCATTAAATTATCAATGTGATTGGTGATGGTTGAATATTTTCTTGCCACTTCTCCCACCATTTAAATCAGCCACCTTGTCTAATTTCACTGAAATGCAACCTCTGTAAATGTAGTTTGTCTAAGGCAGAGGAAATAGAGAGTTGTCCTTTCTCCAGTTATTTTATGGACACTTTACAGATAATTTATTCCTGGTACTATGATGGGATATTGCATGATTCAATGAATTTCTAGAATACGTAAAGAATATTTCAACATATTTTTAATTTTTCATCTAACATTTGTAAACAAAGTATGATGTGAAGTTGTTCAATCTCGCCTTCATTCTTACTAATGGGTTCGGAGCCGATCCTCGGCTCCAAGTCGGCCAAATTGCAAAGCTCGAGGTCTCTAACAGCTCGAGGCCAAAGCACTATCCCACAATGCACCACTACTTTCCCCAGATCTAGTTTGCCGCTGTAACTGATTGTGCGTTTCTCTACAGCTCAGGCCATTGGAGAGATAAGTTCACTCTTTTGTGCAAAATTTTCAAAATAATCCTATATTTAATTGTTATTTAGACTTTACATAAGCTTGTGGTAGGACAGTTTATCCGTTTTTACAGATTATCTCTCTTTTTTGGTCATAAAACCATCTCTTCGCGTTTGTTGGGCGTTGGCCCTTTTTTTCTGTCTGTGTTTAGCCATTAGGCTTATTTGCCCCATCCTTAGCCGAGTTAGGCTTTTGCAGTTTTATGCAATTTTTTGTTAGCCGGTTAGGCTCTTAGCTGTTTTTAGGCTGTTTTCTGTTACTTACCTTTAACCTGTTTGGCTTATTCTGTGTTTGTTAGAGACTTTTAGGAATCCGCTACGGTAAGCTGCCTTTTTATTCTTGTAGCTGGTTAGGCTTAGTTTCATTTGCTAACAGTGTATTGTTGTTTTTCTTTACTGACGTACTCTATTATTGTTACTATGTCTGAGAAGGCTAAGTCAGGGTTTAAAAGATGCCCTAAATGCAATCAGAAGATGTCTACAATTGATGGCTACTCCACCTGTGTATATTGCTTGGGAGAGGTCCATCTCCAGGAGGTTTGCTCCATTTGCCATGGTTTCAGCGTTAGAGTTTTGGCTGAAAGGAAACATAAGTTAGTGGAGCATGGATTGATTAAGTCTGCTTTTCAATCAGACTTGGATTCTGCTCAGGGAAAACCAAAACCTTCTTCACCAGCTTCTTCAACTAGTTCGGGTCCGAAGGGATCTTCGGTTCTGAAATCACCCAAAGCTCCTGTCTCAGCTCCATTGTACAGGTAGTGGGTAGGAGCCGGTCCCCACTACTGGAACTGGTATCTCCTACCTTGAGATCCCCAATTCTGGGTACACCGGCTCCATAAGTGGTTTCCTCTTGGGCTTCCAGACTGTCTGATTCGGACATGGATCGAGTGGTACGGAGACTTTTACAGGATCCAGCACTAGCTAGAATTCTGTCGCTTCGACTCAAGCAGCTTCGGAACTGCCAAATTCCTCTCCTGTTCTTTCTGCTCCTCCTCCGACTCGAATCAAGACATCAGAGCCGGAGGAGGCTATTCAGTCATTTGTGGAACCATCGGTGCCGACATTCACTTCTGCCCTGTCGGTACCGACAACCCTGATGTCCTCTGCTCCGGCGGAGGAATCTGGGAGCCGACACTCTCCTGTCGGTTCCAGGGGGGGAGTCGAACCGATATGTCAGTTCAATCTCTCCCCCTTGGGGCTTCGGCGCGGATGAGTTAGGTTCCTACCTCTGGCTCAGAGCTGACGGTTCTGGTGTGAGAGGTGTCTTTGGACCTGGGTGCTTCCTCGCATCAGAGCCATGGTGTCTTCGATGCCATGAGGAGGGCTTTGTCCCCAAAATGCCACAACTTCTGATATGGCCACCTCCTCCCAGAAAGCGCCTGAATCTTCTCCGTTACTGCAGATCCACTGAAAGTGTAGGCACCCAGAGCCTAAGGATGCCCCTTTGGGGGAACCCTGCTCTTCCGAGACCTCCCCAGAAGTTCCCACTGAGGAGGTCCCTCAGAAGAGATTATGTAAGAGAAGACATTTAGATTCCCCCCAGAAATCCATCATGTCGGACACTGATTTGGAGGAATTGGAAGAGCCCCAAGGCCCCCCTCTGAGGATATCTCCTTTGAGGATATCCTTGAGATCCTTAAGCAGAGGGGACTGGCAGCCCCTAAACCCTACTGAGGACGAATCGGTGCTCCTGAAGGCTTTCAGGTCTCAACCCTCCACCTCTTGGGTTGTCTCCGCCCTTCGATGAGTTGATGGATCTTTTGTCTCGAAGGGCATGCAAGTCGCCGGATTCTATGGAGCCTGTCCCTAAGAGGCCCAACAAATACATTTCAGCACCTCAAGATAAGTACTTCTTATCCAAACCCATACCTGCTGATGCCATGGTGGTGGCGGCAGCCACTAAGAAAGAGATGTCGGAGACTTCTATGTCTGTCCATTCTCCTAATAGAGAATCTAGGATCATGGACAGATACGGTAACCGCATGTTCAGTTCTACGACCTTTGCCCTTCGGTCATTGAACTACCTAACCCACTTCACAAGGCTTCAGAGAGGTCTCCTGAAGGAGCTTGGAGATACTCTCCAGGGTGCAGTAGCTGATTCAGTGGAAGACAAAATGACGTCTCAGCTTGCTACCCTCAATTCCATCGTAAACTCTTCCATGCACCTTGTGTCTTACACAGCTGATGGAACAAGTAGGGCAGCGGGTACAGGAATTGCTCTGCGAAGACATTCCTGGATGCACTTATGTTCTTTTATGGAACCTTTTAAGTTGTCATTTGTGAATGCCCCCTTTGATGGTTCTTCCTTGTTTGGACCAAAAGTTAAAGAGACCCTCACCAGATGTGAGCAAGACGGTAAGACTCTATCTGCCGTAGGAGTCCTTTTTTCTACCCCTACTAGACCTTATCCTAAAGGTCAATGGGGAGGGGAAATGTGGTTCCGTAAGACCCAAGGAGCCTTTCCAAACTCACAAGGTGAAGCTTCCTCCAGGGGCAGAGGAGGAGGCAATGGTGGAAGATGACACCCACATGGCAGAGGGGGTCTGCAGAACCAGGGTGACATGGATCTGTTCCTTGGGAAACCCTATCAGCGCTCCTGAAAGGAGGCCCGACTGTCCTGCTCTGGAGGCAGTCGGGGGACGTTTGTCTTCGTACCTAGGCGCCCGGCTAAAAATCTCAGAAGACCAATGGGTACAAAATGTTATATCCAGAGGATATTTCATCCCCTTTCTTTCACAACCCAGACCAACAAAAGGAATCCCAGATGTTCTACCCAGTCTACGGGATCTGGCATCTGTAGAGGTCCAAAAACTATTGCAAAAAAGAGTCATCCAGCCAGTCCCAGCAGACCAGCAAGGATCCAGAACTTACTCAAGATTCTTTTTGGTGCAAAGAAGACAGGGGACTGGAGATCTTTTTGGACCTCAGCAGACTCGACAAATATGTGGTAAAGACAAAGTTCCAGATGGTCACGCTTCAGTCCATTCTCCCATTCTTAGGAAGGGACAATTGGATGCGCTCTATAGATCTCCAGGATGCGTACTACCATATCAAAATGGCCAGGCCATCCAGGGATCATCTGTGCTTCAGGCTGGGAGCCACTCACTTCCAGTTTCAGGCCCTGCCCTTTGGTCTCACTACAGCCCTCAGAGTATTCACCAAATGCATGGTAGTGGTCATGGCTCACTTGAGACATTTAGGAACCCGGGCGTTTCCATATTTGGATGACTGGCTCATCACCGCTCCGACCAGGCATCAACTTATTCGAGCAAGGGACACTGCCTTAGATCAATGTTTCCAATTGGGCATTATGATAAATTCAGAAAAGTCTGCTTTATTGTCATCACAGTGTACAGTGTTTATAGGAGCAGACTTAGACACGGTCAGCATGTCCCTAAAGCTCCTTCCAGAAAGAGTGCTTACCCTACGGCAACTAATCGTGGATCTTCTGTCAAACAGCACCAGCATCACAGATTCTTATAGGTTCATAGGTAGATACTAGGCTATCTGCCCTAGGACATTTATAAGCCTAGCCAGAGTGTATTTGGCTTCCGCCTCCCTATTAGATTAGCCTACTGTGCCTCTGTAAAGTAGGTCACAGAAGGTACCCTTTTAAGATTAGTTTACTGTGCCTCTGCCTAGCAGGGACACAGGAGAGATCCCAGGGGTGAATTTGCAATTTCCCATCCACGCATCCAAATTTCGCTTGAAGAGGGTCAGCGAGGGGCTATGTCTAACATGAATTGGGATTCTATTCCAGAGTGAGGGGAGCCTCTGGGAAATTAATCTGTCCCTCCAGCATGTCCTATTTATTTTTGTGCTGAGGTTTAGGTCCCTGGAGCGTGTAGCTCTAAGGGACTTGGATTTTTTGAGGTGGAGCATGTCCATTAATTCTGGGTTTGAAATGGCTTTGTACGTCAGGCATAGATCGCCTCTGAGTAGACGGTAAGCAACTGAGTGGAGCTGGAGTTTCTTTAGTCGAGCTGCATAGGACATCTGTTTGCAGCCCATGATCCTCTTGGTGAGGTACTTTTGGGGTCTCTCCAGTTGCTGCAGGTGTCGGGTAAGGTACATCCCAAAAGGGGCATTGTATTCAATTATGGGCCTGATGAGTGACGAGTAGAGGAGCACAATGACCTCTCTTGATCTAGATGCAAACCCTTTCGTGATAAGGTGGGCTATATAGAAGGTCTTTCTAACCACTTTGGCAACATGATTATCAAAGGAGAAATTACTATCTACGTTGGTCCCCAAATCTCTAATTACTTCTTCCGTACTCAATGGATTACCACCTATGTGGTAATTTGTGGGCACCTTGTTTTTCCCAAAGGGGGTGACTATGCACTTTTTAGCATTTAGCTTGAGGCCGCGGCTCTGGCACCAAGCATCCATCTCTGTGAGACCCTTTTGGAGGATGCTTGTGTCAGCTGGAGATTCAATTATGGCCCCCAGTTTGCAGTCATCTGCGAACTTTGTCAGCCATAATCCCCCCAGTGTTAGTCTGAACCTCAGAGAAGTATATACCGAACAAGAGAGGTCCCAGAACTGAGCCCTGTGGGATGCCACTTGTAACTGATTTGGATTTGGACATGGCACCTGCGATTCTGACCATGTGGGTTCTATCTCTGAGCCAGTTTGCAACCCATCTTGTGATATAGGGGTTGATATTTAAGCTGGTAAGCTTATTTATGATGCCCGAGTGGGGTATTGTGTCGAAGGCTTTTGTGAGGTCCAGGAAGGCTGTGTGGACTACCTTGCCCTCATCTATGGCTTTGGTAACTGTTTCAAAGAAATCAACTAGGTTTAAGAGGCAAGATTTGCCCTTAACAAAGCCAAATTGGGTAGGGTCCAGTGTCTGGAGGCTCCCAATGTCCTTGTTTATGAGTTCCATGATAATACGCTCCATAGCTTTACAGACCAGACTAGTCAGGCTTACGGGGCGATAGTTTCCGGGGTCCTTTGTGGCACCACCTTTGTGGAGTGGGACCACTGTAGCTGTACGCCATTCTTTGGGTACATATCCTGTAGTAAGGCTAAGTTTGAACAGTGACAATGTGAGGGTTCAGTTCTTCTTGGAGCTCGTGTAAGACACAGCCTGGGACACCGTCCGGTCCCATAGATGCTGTGTTTTTTGCTTTGGAGAGGGCAGCTTTCACCTGTGCATCTGTGATGTCAGGGAGGTTACATTCAGTTGGGATAGGCGTTTGCTCCTTTGGGGGGGAAGGGGGGAGAAGTTTGCACTGAATCTGTCTGCCAGGATGTTGGCACTATGGCAGCAGCGATTACTGCAATACCCCTAGCAAGATCTCACATGCACATTCTTCAGTGGCTGCTATTCACACAGTGGACTTTTCAGGACTTACCGATGAATCACCCAGTTCTGATAACCAACTCTTGTAAGGACAATCTTCAGTGGTGGCTAACGTCCGAGACGGTGACTATGGGACGTCCATTTGTCCTCCCAGCTCCAGTTGCAACAGTGACCACAAACACCTCCCTGATCGGGTGGGGGGGCATTATCAGGGATGGACAGCCCAAGGTACATGGCAGGCTCATGAGGCTCATTTGCACATAAACGTCCTAGAGATGAGAGCGATTCTTTTAGCATTGCAGTCCTTTCAAGACTCGCTTCCTCTAGGCACGATTGCGATCCAGTCAGACAACATGTCCATAGTCTGGTACATAAACAAACAAGGCGGAGCCAAATCTTATCCCCTATGTCGAGAGGCTCCAAGATTATGGAAATGGGCAGAGTCCACCCAGCGCTTTCTGGCAGCAATGCACATTCCGGGGAAATCCAACGTGATAGCGGACAGACTCAGCAGCGCTATTCTGTTGCCTCATGAGTGGTCCCCTCAAGAAAGAAGTAGCGGAAATTATTTTCTGCAGATGGGGCCAGCCTTGCTGCGACCTTTTTGCTACCCCCACAAACACCAAGTGCAGCAACTACTTTGCCCTGATCCCTCAACAGGGACAACCCGAGGGAAGCACTCATCCACAATTGGCCTCTGGTACTCCTTTATGCTTTCCCTCCATTTCCCCTGATTCCCAAAGTCTTACAGAAAGCCAGCTTTCTGGACAGGGCACTTATCTTAATAGCCCCATTTTGGCCTCATCAAATTTGGTTCCCCTTTCTGAAGCCTCATCTACTGGAGGAGCCTTGGATCCTGGACCCCGTGTCGGATCTGCTGACCCACTCGTCAGGAGCTCTTCACCTTTCTCTCCAGTCAATCAAACTGAGCTTGGCTGCTCCAATTCCTAGAATAGCCAGGTTCCAGAATTTATCAGAAGAGGCTCAACATATTCTCTTCTCTTGTCTTCACACAAATCTTCAACCAGGAAACTTTATCTCAGTAAGTGGAAAAGGTTTTCCATCTGGACTCAGCCAAAATAACATGGACCCTTTTCTGGCTTCCACTTTGGATATTTTTCCATTTCTGACAAAACTGTTCAATGAAGGAGCTGCAACAGCAACCATTTGAGTGCAACTGGCTGCTATTTCTAATTTTCATATAGGTGCATCTGAAAATGGTATTATGTCTAACAAGTTGGCTAAGGCTTTTTTGAAGGGTACAATGCACTTAAAACCACCGATCAGATCTCCTACTGCTCCATGGAATTTGAACCTAGTCCTGTCCAAGATTATTCTCCCGCCCTTTGAATCTGCCTCTTCTTGTGAGCTGAAATACCTTTCTTGGAAGACCATTTTCTTGGTGGCCATTACATCAGCACGCAGAATTTTGGAGTTGCAAGCCCTTTCTTTTAAGCAGCCGTACTTGACATTTCACAAAGACAGGGTTTCCCTCAGGATGAACCCGTCATTCTTACCAAAAGTTTGTTCCAAATTCACACTTACTCAGACAATTGAATTACCTGTTTTCTTTCTCAATCACTCAAATCAGTTAGAATATATGCTTCACAAACTTGATGTCCATAGACAACTTTGTTTCTATTTGGACAGGACAAAAGACCATAGAAGGGCTGATCAGCTGTTTGTCTCCTTCTCGGATTCTAAAAAAGGTGCACCGGTATCCAAATCTACCTTGTCTAAATGGCTTTCTGATTGCATATTATTTATTTACCGTGAAGCAGGCATTGCATTACATGACAAAGTCAAAGCTCATTCTACAAAAGCGTTTTCTACTTCTGTAGCCTTTTTGACCAGGCTACCTCTTGATTCAATTTGTGCAGCTGTCACCTGGTCAAATCCACATACCTTTATATCTCACTACAAAGTAGACAAGGCCTCTAGGGACAGAGCTTCATTTGGGTCTGCTGTCCTTAAGCAGGTAATCCCGTGAGCCACCAAAGATTGTGGTGCTGGGAACGCTACCCATCAGTAAGAATGAAGGCGAGATTGAACAACTTCACATATAGAAGTTATGTACTTACCATAACTTTCCATGTGAGTTGTTCTTCTCGCCTTCATTATTACAACCCCCCCCCCTCCACCTACCCCCATCCAATGCCTGGAAGTTCGAGAGGTTCTATCTTGATTTTGGTTCTCCTGAGGAGTTTCCTCTCACAAGTGGTCTGTATGATTTCCTTGAAATTTGGGGTAGGTTTTATGCTAGCTGGTAGCAAACAAGATCTGGGGAAAGCAGATGTGCATTGTGGGACAGGGCTTTGGCCTCTTGCTGTTAGAGACCTCGAGCTTTGCAATTTGGCTGACTCAGAGCCAAGAATCGGCTCTAAACCCATCAGTAATAATGAAGGAGAGAAGAACAACTCACATGGAACATTATGGTAAGTACATAACTTTTATTTATTTTTTTTAATGTACAGGTTTTCAACGATGAGATAAGCAATAAATTATTTACCAGACTGCACAAAAAGGTGTATTCAAGTAATACTTACTTAACATTTCTCCACTGCATAATCCATGTGTTTAAAATTACGTTTTCAGTATTCAAGCCATCAGGACATCTAGGCTACTGAGTTTGGAAGATTATTTTTTAGCAAGTAGGTTCATAGGTAAGTATAAGTCTAGATGTCCTTGAGAGTCATTTGAAGCCTAGCCAATTTCCCTTTTTGTGCTTGAATTAACCTATCCCATTTGGTAAGAGACTGGCCCTACACATCCCATGGTCAATAAAAAAAAGTTATATACTCACCATAATGTTCCATCAGTGTTGTACATTTTCATTCTTCCTCAGTTGTTGGGTTTGGGTCCAATCCTCTAGTCTGACTTGGCTGTTTCTTCCAGCTTGTGGAACACTGAAACTCTCGAGCTCCTCCCTTTACCCATAGTGTCACCCAACATATCTCAGATCTTGTTTGCTGCCCCTTATACCTGCAAAGCAGTAAGAAATGATGATATAACAGAAACTGGGACTCAAAATGAGCATATAAGAGACAGGAGGGACACACATGAAGTAGAGACTCTCTCGAGGACTTCCCCATAGGGGGATCAGAGCAAAGAATCTGCTGCACTTATTGTTGAGGGGAGACACACAGAGATCACAGCTTCATTGGCCCCATCAATGAAAAAAAAAAACCTCTCTGCCACCTTCATGTTGAGAGACTACTTGTGAAGCATTAGAACAGACCTGCTTAACTTGTATGCAATTATGCCAGACTTCAGAAAATGACTGGATGAGATCTCTCACTTCCAAACTCTCATCGCTTCTCGACAATGAGGGTAAGATCTGGTTCCCCCTTGTTTGCTGATGCAGCAGACTACTGACATATTGTCCATCAAGAGAGCAATACTTCCAGCAGGGACAGTGTCTTGAAAGATCTGTAAAGCTTGGAGGACAACTCTCACCTCCAAGGCACTTATATGCATGTTGGCTTCTTCAGGGGACCATATGTGTTGGACCATCCTTCCAAAGAAGTGCCCCACCCAACCTGGGAGTTGTCCGTGGTCACTATGGCCTTAGGTTGAGGGAGAACAAAGAGACAGCCTTCTTGTATTTGACTGGAGTGAACCCACCACAGAAGGCAATTTTTGCAAGCTTGCGTTACTTTGACTTGACTGGCTAATGGTTGATGAAGAATGGACCATTAAGTTGGGTGCAAGTGCCCACTGAAGAATCCTCATATGGTACTTTGTCAACAGTACTAGAATGTTTACCGCTGACATGGATCCCGATGCTTGTAGGATCAGACAAGCTGAAACAGAAGGTTTTTGAATGATCTTTTTGACATGGACCTAAATTGTTTGAACCCTGGACAGGGGGAGAGAAGCTGTTTGAGTAATCATATTGAACAAGGCACCAATGAATTCCAATATCTGAGCTGGTATGAGATGAGATTTGTTGTAATTGATGGAAATCCCCAGACAAAAGCATAAGTGGAGCTTGAATCACATAATGTCTAGTTAGAATGGTTATGAGACAGTTGTCCAAATATGGAAACACCTGGAATCCCTGCAGTCTCAAGTGAGCTGCTACTGCTGCCATACACTTGGTAAACACCCTGGGTGCTGTGGTGAGGCACAACCAGTCATCCTTGTGCAGAAAAGGTAGACTGGACTGAACTGTGACCATCTGGAACTTTGTGTACTGAACTAATCGATTTGGTTCATTTTGACATCATATGATGTAAGACAGGAGGGAAGAGAACGTTTTGGTTTAGTGGATGGGGAGGAAGCCCGTGAAAAGGAGGAATTCTCCACCAATGTCATTTATACCCTAGATAAATCACATTCAGGACCCATTTGTCTGAAGTAATCTGCTGTCACAAAGAGAACTGGAGATTTAGACTTTCTGGCTGAGGTAAGGAACTGGTGGGAGGTTGGGGGTCCATTTTATAGTCATTCTAACTTGTTTGACTGTTCTTTGTTCTTGTGGGGGGAGGTTCCGCTTTCTTTCTGGAACCTTCCTGACATTGTTCTTTAAAAGTCTCCTTACCAGCATTCTGCTGAGACTGTTTCTTGCCAAAATTGGACAAGGGAGTAAAAAATCATTTTTAGAATTTAGAGACACGAGGCTGAAAAAATCCGAGACAGTCCCTGAATCAATTTACTTCTCATCACACTTTTTGATAATCTCTACAGACAACGGTCCAAAAACTACTTCGCTACCCAAAGGAAAATTCAAATTTTCATTTTTGACATCCTCTGGTAGGTTCTGAGAATGCAGCCAGACAAATATCCTCAAAACAGTGCCACTGGCAACAGCCCTGGAATCAGTATCTTCAAATAATAAGTAGTGACCTGAGAAGCAAAAGAAACTACGCTACACAAAACATGCTTTCCTCACCAGTGAAAACTGCAGCCAAAACCTTCCTCATACTTTCACAATTAGACAGCATAAACTTTAACATATGAGCCTGACAATTCATAGTTCTAAAAATTAAAGTTGCATAAGTATACACTTTTTCCCACACTTACCAACAGCTTTGCCATCCTTGTCATAAGGAAAAGGATTAGAATTAACAAAATGTCTGGAAGCAGCTGGATTAACTAAAGTTATAGCTGCTGGGTCAGCTCTGGGATTAGTGTACAAAAGTTGAAAGACTGAGGAACTTTCTACATTCCATCTGCTGTCTTAGATAACTAAGAGCAAGATAACTGTTAGGAAGACCATAGCCTGTGCCAAACACATCCTCCGCACTTAGGGGACAACTGAGGGTTCTGGAAATTCCAGTTGTAGCAAATCATAGCATTTTCTAAGGGACTGAGAAACCTCAATGTTCTCCCACTGAAAACACTGGCTCATCCTAGAAATAGCCTCAGAGAAAGTGAGTCCCTACAGGGAGATCCAGATACAATACCCTCCTCAGAATTTGAATCAGAAACTTGAAGAAAAAACAACTGCACTTCTCCCTTCACATTCCCCTACAGATTCCACATCTTGAACCTCTTTAGGGAAAGAGGAATCCCTTTTCCTTTTACCAGAAACTACCTTATGAGAAGGGTTAACAGAATGCACAAGACCCTGAGCCAAGCCCAATAAATTAGTCCTGTCCAGAGAAACTGACTCAGAAGAAGTTACATGTGTAGTTTCCTGTTTCTTTTTGACAGTACAGTTAGGGCAAACAATCCTTGTATTGCCAGCAAAAGCTTCCCTATGGATGGGCACAGCATTCTCGCCAAGTAGGGGTGCATTCCCTGCCTTGTCTGCCATGACTGACAAATACAGCTCTCTTGCCTACTGAGAGTACCCCAAAAGCCACAGAGGAAGTAGTTAATCTCTAATCTATGGCGGCAACATGGCAAAATACCAGAGGGATCCAAAGAAAAAGATAAGTGGTCTGAGGAACCAGTTTTGGCCACAGCAGAGTCACCCACCTCTGCTGTGGCAAATTACAAGCCTGTTGTGATGGCAAAAGCTGCCAAGTTAACTTTTTCTTTTTGTAGTTGGTAAAAAGCCTGACTGAGGAGCTAGTATACTGTTCCATGGTTAAGCTGGAAAAGGTGCTTTTTTCCGTAGGGATGCTTAGCAGCAATAGTTGGTAAAACAGAAAAGCATCAAGAAAGTAACTTTTTCCCTGCAATAAATACAGTAAAAAGCACTTGAAACACATTCCCCAGCTCCAAAAAGTAAAATAAACAGAGTTTCTCTACAGAAAAAGTAGTTTTTTAACAACTTTTTACCACACAAGTAAAAAAGTGCACTCCTGCTTAAAAGTACATAAAAGCTAAAAGATAGTCAAGGACAGTATTTTTTCCTAACATAAAAGTAGTTTTTCAAAAAAAAAAAATTTAAACAACTATAAAATTAATGTGGAAGGTTTTTCCCCAAAGGGAACTTATCTGCCCAGCAACAGAAAAATGTTAGCTGACTATCGATCCTCAAAAGCCCATAGAAGAGAATTCTAAGCAATTTCAGGAACACTTTTGTTAAGAAAATGTATAACTGCAATGTGCAAGCTTAGATGCATTTAGGGTTAAAAAGAAATTAATACGTTTATTCGGCTTATTCTGTGTGAAATATGTGCAGCTGCAGGAAACCTTGATAAGAGAACAATTGACACTTGACTACCATAGTCAGCAGAATGTGTATTGAGGCCAGGGTTTTGACCCTTGGCAAATGTATCATATCGAGAACTGAACAGCTGAAGAAATGTAAGAAACAAAGGAGGGCTAAAATTAGCCCAAGGCCAGGTTGTTTTTCTCAAACATGTTTTGCAAGACAGCAATTTTCTGACCATGTCAGCAGTAAATCTAACAATGTCTTCTTTTCTGACCATGTCAGCAGTAAAACTAACAATATTTTCTTGTGTACATGCAGAAGAACTGTATAAGAATAGCATGCTGAACATGGAAAATCAGACAAACCTTGTGCTTACATGCTTTGTCATCTTGCTGCAAGTAATAAAGGGTGCCTTACTTGAACCTTACATGCATTGATCTTTGTGTTTTCCTTTACAGATTGGTCCTTCGAGCCAGATTCCCTCACTTCACCTCGGATCAGAGGGCCAGGTGGCTGAAACCGTACGGGGAAGAAACCAAATCAGTTCTTCTTATGTGAAAAGTCCTCCGACTGAATTGTCGTCAAAAGAGGCCTGCCACTTTCTGATCTGCGACTGAAGGACGGGTTTTCCGCAAATCTGCGATCAATCATGTGGGCTCAGGTAAGGTGAATTTACTTTTTCTGTTTCAAGATCAGAGACTGGATGTGTATTGTTTCTGTCAGATTGTGTTTTCTTACAGTCAGGGATAGAAAAGGTACAATCTTGTCATAGATCAGATGAAACAGATCAGTAGGCTTTAGACAGTCATTCTGAAGAGACTTTAACAAAATCCGTGGTGCATGTAAAAATCTGAAGGCATCAGGTAATATTTTTTGAACAGTCTACATAGCAAACAAAATAGGGAAAAATGGGTAATAATTGTACAAAGACACCCGGAAATCCACTGTTAACGGAAGATGCAAAATATATGCAGTCACAGCGCGCAGACAATATTAAATACTTTTCAAAATGGGTTATTAAGTATGAATTTGATGGAAAATTAGAAAAATCCTCACTTATCAAACTTATCAAACAACTCAAAACTGATTCTAAGAGTCAAGTTAAAAAACAACGATAGTTAGGAATTCCCCAGGTACACAGGTGGCTGGAGGAAGCAAACAGCAGAGACCAAAAGAACAAAAACTCAAAGACAATGTTTTTAGATAAAGAAGACAATAACTTGGTAGTGGCACATCGGCAACTCCACCTCCCCCTTTTCTGCCAGAGTACGGAGCAAGTGGACAGATTGACCCACCCCCATTATATCCTATGCTCACTAGAGAAAGAGACTTTATAAAATTGAAACTAGCTAAAGTTAGAGATCCCATCGAAATTAGGTGCCGAACAAAGGGAAATAATCAAGAAGAAGGCTCTGAATTATGGCAGGTAGTTAAGGATACACAATCTGTAGAAGAAGAAATATTCCCACTTATAGAAGTTCCAAACCCTCAAGCAGGACAGGAAGATCATACTCCAACTATCTTAGTGTATCGACCCTGGACTCCGGAAGATATCCGGAAAGCTACAGAAGGGATTCCCCATCCAAAACTTAATTTCAGAAAATTTTCGGAAGATTTACAAGCAATGAGGCTAACTTATAACTTAAATGGGGAAGAGATAGAAAAAGTAGTTCGACAGATTGTAGGACCAGATTGGTACATGATTTGTGGCAACTGGAATCCTCGTGACGCTGCACAAAAACCTCTTCCACACAGCAGCGCAGAATTAGACACTAGAGAGAAGGGACTTACAGACCGCATTTCTGAGAAATGGAAACCTAGGGCAGACTGGACTTGCATTAATCAATGTGTCCAGCAGGAGGGTGAATCAGTTGACCAATATTTTGCTAGACTGTTAGAATGTTTTAACAACCACTGTGGAATGCAGGTTCCTGAAGATCAAAAACAAGATTCCCCATATGAACAGCAGCTGAAAAATGCATTTCTAAAAGGTAGTAGTACACCTATAAGCAGTTTCATTACAAAACACATGGTTGACCATCGAACTAGTAGATTACATTCACTACTCGAATATGCTAGACATGCTGAAAGGCATTTTAATAGCAAAAAGAAGAAGGCTCAGGTATTTTCCGTAGAAGACGGAGCAGAAGTTGATGTAGTGCACCCTGGGAAAAAGGGCAGGAAAAATACACAGGGAGGTAAGCAGTCTGATCAATGATCAGAAGACTTTGAAGGACGCAAGAAAAGGGGAGAATGTTTTAAATGTAGTAAAAAGGGACATTTGGCAAGGGATTGCAGGAAAAATAAGAAAGCAACAACGGAAGATAAAGAAGGTGAGGACTGACTATATGATAGTCAGGAATCACAAGAAGAGACCAGTAGAGAAAGGACAAACGAGGATGTAAAAAGGGAAGTAGAGGAAGTACAGGAAATCAATGACAGTGCAGAAGAAGATGAAGTACTAGATTTAGCTTTACTGAGCCTGGAGCTCTATTTAGCAGATACAAAACCGGAAGTTACACTTTTAGTGAAAGGCAGTGAGCTTAAATTTTTGTGTGATTCAGGGGCATCATGGACCCTGATACACCCCTCCAAATTACCAGACAATTCAGAGTCATCTGATTACATATTGGTCAAAGCAGCGAATGGGCAGCTATACCAGGAGCCCCTCTCCCGCAATATCACCATAACAGATCCTGTTTCAGGATTAACACAAATAAGTAAGATTGTAGTTTCTGCGAAATGCCCAGTAAATCTCTTGGGTAGGGATCTTATGAAGTTGTTTGGCATAGCGGTGGTTCCAACTATGCAGGGCATGGAAGCGCTGCGACAAACTTGACATCTTTATGGTTCAATCGGGGAATGAAACGTTTTATTGGTACAGTCAGGACCTGGTTACAACTGGTCCAGGGACTGTGACCAAAGAACTGATGAACGTAGCCATCAGTAAGTTTGCCTCCATGGACACTGATAAACAACACCTGCTGCATTGCACCCTGTATTTTTGTAACACACCAGGGCCTGATAATGAGTATGAAAAATAATTATTTAAGCATCGTACAAACAGATTGGTACTAAGAAACTTATACTGGGAAGCAGAAGGGAATAGTGTAGCCAGCTGTTCACTGCCCCAGGAGTTTTTGGCACTTTATAAATCCAATGGACTACCACATGTAAGTTTGACCAAGAATAAAAACATACGGTGGGCAGACCTAGGGGAAAGAGTTCCAAGGTGGGAAAAACAAACAGAACTGGAGTTGTCAGGACAGGGAATACAAGTGCAAAAATTGAAGTGGGTGACTCAAGCTAACCCAGCTGTACATCTGCAATCTCGTGGAGACAGCTGATGGATGCTCCTACTGACGGAAGAAGAAAATGTCTTATGAGATATACCAGAGACCCTCTGGTCAGCAGGAAAATTAGATGTAGGACTTATCCGTACTGCAGGTCCAGTTAGTATTACACCAAAATCAGCGTTTAGACCACAAAAAAGACAGTATCCCTTAAGAAAGGATGCAGAGGCAGGAATAAAACCTATCACAGCAGCATTACTTAAGGGAGGGGTGCTAGTAGAATCCCCTGATTCTCCATGTAATACACCATTATTTCCAGTCAAAAAAGCCAATGGAGAATGGCGTATGGTTCAGGATTTGCAAGCTGTAAATGACGCAGTAATACCGAGGGCACCTATAGTGCCAGATCCACACACCTTGTTGAACGACTTAAAACCTCAACAAGAATATTTCTCTGTGGTAGACATTAGTAATGCATTCTTTTCAATACCAATACACCCAGACAGCCAGTATTGGTTTGCATTTACGTTTCAGGGGAAAAGATACACATATAAGCGATTACCACAGGGATATTATGAGAGCCCTACTACATTTTCACAAGAAATGTCAAGTAACCTGGCAGGATTTAACCCACCGAAGGGTAGTCAGGTCTTACTTTATGTTGATGGCATCCTATTAGCAGCCCCCACCCTGCAGGATTGCAGGGAAGATACAGTAGCACTTCTACAATTTCTAGCTGCTGAGGGACACAAAGTGAATAACAACAAACCGCAACTTTGGAAAAAACAGGCAAAATACTTGGGATATGTAATAACCAAGAGAGACAGAACTTTGGATGAGGACAGAAAGGTGGCAATTTTGCAGGCACCGAAGCCTACCACCAAGAAGGAAATGATGTCCTTCTTGGAAACGACTCATTTTTGTCGGAGCGGGATTCCAAACTATGCTTTGGAATCTGCACCTTTAACTGACCTTATTTACAAGACACCTATGGCAGCGCAGGACTTGTTACAATGGACAACGGAGGCAGAATCTGCTTTCTGTAAACTGAAACAGTTAATAGCCTCCTCTCTAGTTTTAAGATTGCCTAATTACCATAAGCATTTTTTCCAGACTGTAGATTGCAAGCAGGGTTATATGACATCAGTACTAACACAACAACATGGGGGATAAGCAATGTCCCATAGCTTACTATTTATCACAATTAGGCCCAGTGGCACGATCTTTGCCACACTGTCTGCAGGCAGTAGTCGCGGCAGCAATGGCAGTGCAGGCTTCGGCTTCTGTAGTCTTGTTTCACCCACTCACTCTAAGGGTACCTCATGCAGTCGCAGTTATTTTATTACAAGAAAAAGTAGCATATCTCTCTCCTGCTAGGCATCTCTCCTGCATGACCATATTGTTGAGCCAACCTCATATGACAATTGAACGATGTACGACCTTAAACCCTTCTACCCTGCTCCCAACTCCTGCAGACGGCACACCACATCGCTGCCTGCAAATAATCGAGCAGAAGACATTACCTAGGAAAGATCTCACGGATGTCCCTTGGATAATGCAGAGGTGGCATACTACGTGGATGGCTCATGCAAAAGGGGTCCTGCAGGACAGAACCTAGTAGGATATGCAGTAGTCTCTGATACTGAAGTTATAGAAGCAAAATCTTTACCGTATCATTTATCTGCGCAGGCAGCAGAATTGATTGCTCTGACACGAGCATGTACCTTAGCAAAGGATAAGTGTGGAAACATCTTCACTGATAGCCAATATGCTTTTTCCACTGTACATGTGTTTGCACAACAGTGGAAAAACCGAGGAATGATAACATCTACTGGCAAACCTATAAATCATGCGTAGCTTATTTTAATCCATTCAATTGCCTCGGAGGGTAGCTATTTGCAAATGTACAGCTCATACTAAACAATAGGACATAATTTCAAAGGGTAATGCGAGAGCTGATGCAGCTGCAAAACAAGCAGTTACAGAGGTATTCCTTCTAGATAAGGAATTACAACCCTCTGAAACCTTGAATTTAGATATATTAAAAACAATGCAGACACTCACTACGCAAGCAGAAAAACAGCGATGGATAAAACGAGGAGCAATTCTCAAGAAGGGGCTGTACATCTCTATGGAGGGAAAAACAATACTACCCTCTAACTTATTCCGCTATGCGGCATTGTTGAGCCATGGGCAGTGCCATGTCTCAACAGGGGGGATGGTACAGCTGGTGAACCAGGTGTTCACAACATACGGATTTACAAACTATTCTAAAAAATTTTGTTTAATGTGTCAGATCTGTAACAAACACCATGCACAGGGGGCGATAAAGCCTAAGCAAGGGAGTTTTTCCACACCACCATATCCGTTTCACACTATCTGTATGGATGTTATAGAACTAAACAAATGTGAAAACAAGAAGTACTGCCTTGTCATTATAGCTATGTTCTCCAGGTGGGTGGAAGCTTTTCTGACCAAAAATCCGGATGCAGCTACAGTAGCAAAGGTACTTGTTAAGGACATTATTCCTAGGTTCGGTATTCTGGAAAGAATCTATAGTGACAACGGTACACACTTTGTAAATCAAACCATACAGCAACTGAGTAAATTTTTTGGTATTTCTCTTAAAAATCATTGTGCATATCTTCCGCAGTCTGCAGGGCTGGTTGAAAGGCATAATGGCATACTGAAAAGCAAACTAAGGAAATTGATAGCTGAAACAGGAAAAACCTGGCTGTACTGTTTACCTTTGGCTTTGTTGAGCATGAGAACTGTCTCTACAGCAAAAGGACTGACTCCTTTTGAAACGCTGTATGGAAGGGCTTATTACACACCCCAGTGGAAACCTCTCATGTCATCAGACCTTGAAGCTGATTTTACACTAGCTGAATATATGAAAAAGTTGTTGAGTTCTAAACATCTGTTGCAGTTTAATTCTGTTTCAGGTCAGAAGCAAGCCGAAACATCGGAAGTGACAGTGACGCCAGGAGACTGGGTGTGGATTAAAATCGTGAAGCGAAAGAACTGGGCATCGCCAAAGTGGGAATGTCCCTACCAGGTGCTTCTTTCAACACCTGTTGCAGTCAAGATAGCAGAACAGGCTTCGTGGATACACCTGACGCACTGCAAGTTGATGAGAAACTTCGAATTGGACAAAGACCTTACCTCTCCATCGGGACCCTAAGCACAAAAGTCTGGCTACAAAGGGGGGTCAGATCAATAGGAACTGATCCGTCTCAAATCCAGTGAAGCAATCATCGGTGCTAAGGTCCTGTAGGGCAGAGAGTTAGATCACGTGTCCAAGTAAAATGAATGAATCAAGAAAATATCTTTTTGGAAGAACCGGAGAAGACAGAGACAATACGGAACAATCATTTCCACAGACATATTGCATGACCATCCTACTGATTATCATGGTAACAATAATCTTTTTGTTATGGCCATTTCTCTTCTCTGTTACGCAAGTAGAATTTAGTAAATGTGAGTGGCACCCGAACTTCAATACTTACCAGGCAATCAAATATGTGTATGCTGAAACCTTCAATGTTTCGAATTGCTGGATCTGCACAGCCTTACCAACAGCATATGGGGGATTACTGCTAACTTCAGTTCCCCTAGGGGCTAATAAGACCTGGGAAAACCTAATTTATGACACATCGAATGTTACATCAGAAGATAAAGTAGCATTACAAGTGTCTATTCGTCAAAAGGGAACTGTGTGTTTTCATAAGAATGATCCAGTCAGGGCAGGATGGAGCCATTGCAATGTAACAGTTCCTTATAGATGCTACACTAAACCTGATAACACCGGATCTTATTGCAATACAAACTATGATTCGTTTTTTGAATTGATGCATAAAACAATTGAGGAAGTAAAACGTGATTCTGTTCTCTAAAAACAACTGTCCATAATTGACAGGAAAATGTTTCACACAGGACAAATGTATGTTTATAGTAAAGCTACCACTAAAGTAGAAGATTGTTACTTTATATGCGGAAGAAAAGCATATAAATGGCAACCTGAAAACTGGTCCGGTAGCTGTTTTTTGGGGTACCTGGTTCCGGCCATACGACACACGGCAGTCTTACCTCAAGGGAAAATTCAGAATGTCCGAGAAATTAACAAGCCTGCTAATCCAGTGGGACAAATCAATGCACCTTGGAAATACCATCCTGACTTAGACCCTGGGAATAACAAAGGACTATCGCACATGGATCTGGGTGATGACGTCATATCGTGGGCAGGCATATTAGCAGCATATGGAGCAACAAAATCAATCTGGGAGCTGAGAAAACTATCTAAACTTCTTGAAATAATGAGTAATGCAACCTTTTCTGCCCTAGAATTGGTAACAGATGAACTGACTGCCATGAGAACAGTGGTACTTCATAATCGCATGGCTCTTGACTTTACCCTAACGGCGAAAGGAGGTACGTGCGCTTTAATCCAGGAGGAGTGCTGTTTGTATATTCCTGACAACAAACACGAGACAGACAACCATCTTGAAGTAATTCGGCAGATGTCGGCCATGACCAAACCAGGACCAAACCCATTGACGGACTTTTTCCAGAAATGGTTCGGGGGTTGGAGCAGCATCCTGATGAACATTCTGATTGCCATCTGTGTAGGAATAGCCTTACTGATGGTGTGTGGATGCTGCTGCATCCCCTGTATGAAAGGACTAGTTAAGAATATCGTAGACGTTTCACTTTCAGAAACTTTATACCAAGATGCTGAATTTGAGGAATTACTTAAAACTGAAAAAATGCTTTCACAGGCTTAAACTGAATGACTCTCTAACTGCAAATCCTAAGTAGGAAATGGTTATGAGAAGAAAAACTGTTTATGGTTGTTTTGAAGGTAGAATAAAGTAATAAAAGGGGGGAAATGTTAAGAAAATGTATAACTGCAATGTGCAAGCTTAGATGCATTTAGGGTTAAAAAGAAATTAATACGTTTATTCTGCTTATTCTGCGTGAAATATGTGCAGCTGCAGGAAACATTGATAAGAGAACAACTGACGCTTGAAAGTCTACCATAGTCAGCAGAATGTGTATTGAGGCCAGGGTTTTGACCCTGGGCAAATGTATCATATCAAGAACTGAACAGCTGAAGAAATGTAAGAAACAAAGGAGGGCTGAAATTAGCCCAAGGCCAGGTTGTTTTTCTCAAACATGTTTTGCAATACAGCAATTTTCTGACCATGTCAGCAGTAAATCTAACAATGTCTTCTTTTCTGACCATGTCAGCAGTAAAACTAACAATATTTTCTTGTGTACATGCAGAAGAACTGTATAAGAATAGCATGCTGAACCATGGAAAATCAGACAAACCTTGTGCTTACATGCTTTGTCTCCTTGCTGCAAGTAATAAAGGGTGCCTTACTTGAACCTTATGTGCATTGATCTTTGTGTTTTCCTTTACAACTTTGAAAGGCTTGTAGTCCAAACCTACCCTTTTAGTCATCTCCACTGGAGCTGACTAATGGTTTTGGCACACCAGGGAACCTGGAAGCTTTGGAAGCTGGCTCGTTGTTATATCCTATACATGGTATAGCCCACAAAACTCAGGCTACTGCAGCAGTGTTCAACATGAAGAACATCCAGTACTCCAGGCCAAAAGAAACCTATCAGAATGACTACTCACCTATCCTCCATAATCTTCTGCAATATTGTGAGGATCGGGAGTATAGGAAGAGAAGCATAAAAAAACCTGCCCATTTTAGGAAGAATGTGTTTCTTTTCCAAGCTGCTGGGGCTCCTTTTCTTCACTAATTTTTTCTCAGCTGCCTGTTGTCTGGTGAGACAATAAGGTCTACTTCTGGCACACTCCAACTACTGGTAAGATCCAGAAAAAAAAATCCAGAGAAAACAATTTGTTTCAGTCTGAAGGTTCATGGATAAGTACTTGAATATTAATCTGCAGACTATTACCAACCCAGGCAATAAACCATATTCAAATATTATATCTAGCTTCAAAGAGGGAAATACATGACAGAACATGGGAGAATTTATGGCTGCTGATAGAATTATCTAGGTTTATCTTGAAGGTCGCAAAGATGGTAGTTTGCTTGTTACGTAGTAGAAGTTTGCTCCAGAGGTGGGGATACACTGAGATATATGTTATGCCAATGTGTCTTATTTATCTTCTGATGGTTTAGCACCTTTAACTGACTCTTTGATGAACCCTTTGTTCTAAAAAATAACAGATCTAATAGGGATGGGTCTTTCATGGGTCAAAAGGCTGTACAAACAGCTCACTATGGAGGCATACAAAAGAAAATAAGTACAGACAGAGGGTTGACAGTCTGTCTTAATACTCAAGACTTTTACGGAAACTCAAGAAGACATTTGGACTGCAGGCTAGAAACTGCCTTCCATATAAGGGATTGATATCTGAGTACAGACAAAGATAAAGAGATAGAGGAATCCCAAGTGAAAAGTCGTGCTCTGGTACAGTTTTTAAATGAATCTAGAACAGAAGCTGCTGTTAAAAAAGAGATAATTAGTAGGGCATATAAAATACTGCATGATAACTACAGAAATCAATCAGAGGAGGTTAGAAAAGCTTAGAAAGAGAGACTGGATAAGCAATTCACAAGGAAACAATGGGAGGACACAGGTATGGTTCCCATACATGCAACAAAGTCTAGAAGATTTAGGATTTTTGTTTGGAGGTGTTTACATATTTTTATATCTCAAGCAAACTCCAAAGTATTTTTCCTCAAGCAGATGGCAAATGTTGAAGGCGAGATGGGCAAGAAACATATGTTTTGGGAGTGTAGTGAGTTGACAGACTTTAAAAATTCCCTACAGAGTACTCTGCCAGAAATATTGGTTGAGCAAATGGGTGCAACTACTGAAATGACTTTTTTGAACTAGGATACATGATCTGAATTGGCTAGGCATAGTAAGGCCTTATTAAATTTATTCTAGTGCCTGCCAAAAAAAATACAATTACTAGAAAATAGAAATCAAAGACTGAACCAACTGTATTTGAAGTACTGAGTATTATAACAAAGATAAAGGAATGGAAGTGGGATCTTTAGTAAAAGGTAGGAGCAGATTAGAGAGAAAAAAATAGAAATTCTGGGAACCATACATAATATTTTGGAGGAATGAGGTTTAAGTAAAAGCAGAAATTGATCAATTTATGGAATGATGCATTGATGATATATAGATACAAAAAATATATACTGTATGATGTATAACATTTGTAACTGGGAATATGTTAATATGGTTTGTTTCTTCATGTAAATCTATGTTTACCTATATCTTAAATGATAATTCAATAAAGGTGTTAAAAATAAAATATATATATTTTTTTTTTTTTGAGGCCACTAATGATCTTAATAAAGAATCTTTGAGGTTTCTCAAGCTGAGTGATATGTTTAGACAATACATGCCCAAAAGGGCATTATGTTCAATAAGGGGTATGATGAGATAAGAGTAAACAGGAATTAAGACTTCTTTGGATCTAGAGGAGACGGCCTTGGATATTAAATGAATGAGACTGACGGCTTTCCAAACTACTGAGACATGATGTTCATTTGATAAAGAATTCTCAACAAGAATGACTAGATCCCTTATGACAGTGCCTGACTGAATGGCTGTGTCACTCTTATGTTAAGGGAAAATGTTTTGTATACCAAAATTGACTACACTACTTTTTTTACATTTCACATGCCTGCTGCACCACATGTGTGTGGCACAGTGGTGCAGTGGGTACTGTTGTCACCTCACAGCAAGAGGCTCCCCAGTTTGGCTGAAGTGTTGTGTGTGTGTGTGTGTGTGTGTGTGTGTGTGTGTGTGTGTGTGTGTGTGTGTGTGTGTGTGTGTGTGTGTGTGTGTGTGTGTGTGTGTGGGGGGGGGTTTGTGTGGTATGAAAGAACAAATATGGCATGGCTAGCCACTCGGTAGTGTAAACATTGGCTCTAGATGACTGTCACTGTTGAAGTGACACCTATCCCCCATATGCAAAAGCAAGGAGAAAAGGGATTGTGAACAGACTGATGGATTCTTTTCACAGTTAATTTGAGAAAATTGTCCTTGCATCAGCTATTAACATAGCCTAACATCTTTGTACAGCATAATATATTTCCGCCTAGTTTTTCTTATGATATTTATAGTTTCCATTTTTGTTAATTCTTTCATTATCACTTCTGCACCTTGAAATATATGCATTCTAGCCTTGATTTCCATTGTAGTGCGACAGCTTACTTTGCTGCTATCAGAATTCAGGTTAGTAAAGCCTTTTGACACCTAGGACCATGCACTGTGTAGTAATAATTTAAGAAAAACAATTCTTTCTTAACTGAAATTGTTTCCCCCCTAAAATAAATCATTACCTATTGTGATAGCTCTTTAAAGGATAAAAAAATATGGACCCAATCCCCTAATTCCCTCTGGTGGACTTGTTCAGCAACCAAACCAGCACAGAAAACATCTGTGCAAGTATTTACAAGGAAAGACCTTGAATTTTTTGGATTTTATAGCATATCTTGCTGCCAGACATACTTTCAGTTCATATATCCCAGTTTAAATCCACTGATAACATTCTCTCCCAATCTTTTTACATTTATCGGATTGTTCTTTTTTCCTTTCACAGACCGATCTATATATTCTGCTTATTAGACATTTTGCAGATGCTTTTTGTACATTTGAAATCTCTTTTCTTTTACTATAACTTGTGTTAACTTTGTCCCTCTGTTGTAGGGCACACATTCTCTGCACCTCCTCCAAGTAATTTGTTTGTCTACTTTTAAATACTCCCAGAAATTCACTGCAGTATTACACTTTCTCCAAAGCTTATATACCTCTTCAGGCTCCCCCTGGTTCCAGTTCATGCTTATTTGTAATAACCCAGTCCTCCATCCTCTTATTTGCTTTTCTCTCATGAATATTTTAGACTTTGAACAACATTTTGCCCAGAAACATTATAAAACCGCAGCACAAATAAAAGGATAAAAGTTTTTTTTCCCCCAAAGGGAACTTACCTGGCCAGGAAAGGAAAAGTACAAGAAGACCTTCGATGCTCAAACACCTCAGAGGTGCATACTCTTTATTGGCAGTCAAGTTCTGAAAGGCTTTATGCCCAACCCAAACTTGTCTTTTCTTCAGCTCAGCTCGAGCTGCCTGACAGTTTGGGCATGTGGGAGTTGCCCTGAAGGTTTGGAAGCTATTGTGCTGTTATAGCCTTGGCAGGATATAACCCATATATAGCTAAGGCTACTGCTGCAGTGATCTATATGGTGAACATATGATGTTCCAGTCTTCCTCAATATATAACACAGTTTGCTGAAAAACAATTATTTCCCCAAACAACTCTCTTAAGTATCTCTCTTAGGAGATGTATAAATATTAATTAATGCAATCATTTTCAATATCCCGTAATCATGCATATTTAACACACCTGTCTGCCTTTTCCTGTTCTATCGTAATACTCCCCTTCACCTGGCTCCTATATCATCCCTATTTTATAAAGATTATTTTTATAATCTCATATTCACTTTGATCTAGGTATCTCTTTAATCATTATCATTTTTTCCCAAATACACTAGGACCCTACAGTGTTTCACTAGATCACTTAAACTATTCACATTACAGCAAACAATTTTTAAATGTTCCATACCCACAGCCACTCATACAGTTCATATTTTGCATTGAACAGCCTTCCTTCTTGTATGGTTAGCAGTATTTCTTTATCTTCCTAAGTATTCTATTTTGTTTTGTCCTTCTAATGTTTTCCTTCCTACATGACACCAACAAAAATAACTTTTTTTTTACTATAAACATCTTTAACTTATTTACAAGTAGCTCTAACGAGGTGTGATCTATTGCTCTAATCAGGCTATTTTCACAGCAAACCTGAACCTCATTAAGAATGAAGAACTGTATGCATCCATACTTGGATTGATCTGTAGTTACTATCACTGTATTATCTTTTCTGACTCCCCCCAACCCACTTTACCATTTCATGCACAAATCAAGGAATTCCTTAGCTTTTTCATGTAGTCCTGTGCTTTGTAAAACAGTTTTAGTACAAATTAAACTAACTATACACTTTATACTACATCTACTGAGATTTTCAACTGCAAATTTACATGCATCTCTGAGACTGGCATTCTACTCTTATTTGCTGTAAACGCATTTTGCAAACGGCAACACTTTATGGTTTTGCTACTAAACAAATTGTCAGAAATTTAAACAAATAAAATGTGCACGGATTAATAAACTAGAGTGCAGTTGCTGAAAGTCTAACATTTTCATACTTCTCTTTCATGTGCTTTGAGGTTTTCATTCAGTTGCATCTTTAACTGACCCTTCATTTATCTGACAGACTAAGAATAGTCCAGTGCTGTATGCAGCACTCTACACTAAGCATTCTACCAAGTAAGTCCACAGTCCTGGCTCTGTGGCATACAGTGATGGAGCCCTGACTGAGACCCAAGTGACTGTGCTACAGCTAGATGCTCCAGCATTGGAGAAGGCAAGCTAGAAGGGACAGGAGTGAATGGCTATGCCCAACTTACCTCTCTCAAGGAGAGGGGAGGGTTGCATGTACTTGGAGGCATAGAGAGCAGATGCCATTTCCCTGGTGGAGATGACAGAACAATTTCCTGTGCTACTGGGTTGATGGGGGCTGCTTGAGAGTAATGTCCCTAGCAGATGTGAGATAACATGCATCACAGACAGCCCACTGCACTTCCCCTTTCCTGTCAGAGCCAGGCACACTTCAGGAAGTCCAGATTTTCAGCAATTCATTCTCAACGTTAGAGAACTCAATTGGTTCCTAATATTTAAAACTGTTACCTATATTTTCACAATATTTCAAAACAACAATTAAATCTACAGAACCATGCATGTTAGATGGCAACTAGGAGTAACAAAAGTGTGCACAATAATGTTGTGCATTTGACAGTGACATTTGTTAACTAGTAGGACAAGCAGTTTGATGAAATCTGAAGAGTTTGAAGTATCAAAGTTTTAATTTTTAGATTAAAGTGTTTACTTTGTTTTTTATCACTTTTATAAATACAAGTTTCATCAGTGTTCTTCACTAGTGTGGAATGGCACCGATTTTATTTCAGTTAGAAAATATATCATATTTTCATAATTCTGCATATACATCTTAGTAACTAAAGCTTTATAAAACTTACAGTGAATGTTTCATTGTGCATACCGACAAAATTATGTCAGCTCTGAGACAGTACCGTCATCCATCAAGCAGGACCTACTATTTATGCCATATTACAGTCAATATTAGAATACTGTTATCAGTAATACAATGTATCTAAAGCTAAAGTTATGTACTTACCATAACAATAGATCTGTGCAGTCTGCTTCCATCCTTCCTCAAAGGAAAAGTTATCGGATACATCTAGAATGCACTTCAGCCACTCTCAGACTTTGGATCTAAAGCTCAGGCTCCTCCACTTACCAATAATCCCCTATAACTAGTGAATTAATTCAGATCACATTTACCCCTTACTCAACAATAAAAATGTTATACCCTTCTACAAAAAAAAAAAAAAAAAATCAATTGAGAAAAACCTGCTTCCTGACTTAGAGTTTGAAGAGTATCTGACCAAGCCATGGAAACTATACTTCGGTCACTCCAAGAATAAAGGAAAAATACTGGATGGGGAAGGTGAGAGGGAAGTTGTAGGAGGAGGGAAGCAGACAATACAGATCTAGACCTATGTTAAGTATATAACTTCTGTATCTGATGTTGTTTCTTCCATTTCTTCCTCAACAGATGGAACAGAGACCCCAGATACCACAACCCTCGAGAGGTCTCATGGAAGGATATTCCAGAGGAGAGTTGAACCAAAAGAAGCTCTAGACCTAGACTGTAAATACAGCTTGTAATTATGTAAGAAAGTATGGACACTACACCAAGTAGCTACAGCACAAATATCTTCAGGTGATATTCTGGACAAAAAAAGCAGTGGAGGTAGCCACTGATCTAGCTGAATGAGCCATAGATAGTTTAGGTAAGTATACCCCTTTCTCTTTATAGACATGTGAAATATATTTGAGTAACCAGCGAGAAAGAGTCACTTCAAATACTCTGTTTCCCAATTTGCCTGGACAAAAAGATACAAACACTTGGTGAGTCTTTCTAACTTTCTTGGCGCACTGCAAACAAAAATGAAGTAGACAATGCATATCCAGCATGTAACATGCATCCTCCTTTGTTGGCAAATCTTGAGAAAAAAACAGGAAGGCTAATAGACTAATTAAGTGATGACTCAGAAGCCACTTTAGGGAAAAAGGAAAGATTTTTCTCAGAAACTCTGTCCTTACAGAAGACCATATAAGAAGATTTACAAGAAAGGGATTGTAGTTCCAATACCCTCCTACCAGACATGACTGCCACCAAAAACAAGGTCTTCCAAACCAGATATTTTAAGTCAGATAGAGCTGCAGGTTCAAAAGGGAGCTTGGTTAAAGCTGCAAAAGAATGGCAATATCCCAAGGGGAAATGAGATCCCTAAGGGGAAACCAAAGAAGGAAGATATCCCTTAGAATCTGGACAATCTAAGAGAAACAATGGGCGACTGATTTTCTTCAATGTGAAAAATGGAGATGACTGCTAGCTGAATCATGACAGTACAGTAGCTAGCCCCACTGTGTAAAAAAGAAGCCAGAAAGTCCAAGATCACATAGATGGGAGCTGAAAAAGGGTCCAAATTCATTCTGGAAGCCCAGAATGAAAATGTCTTCCATTTACTTTTATAAACCTTCATAGTAGATGGTTTCTTCACAGAGGTCAAAATGTGAATGACTTGGGATGAAAGTCTGGACTATATAAACATCACTGGAAGTGGAGAAACCATGTGTTTGACTTGAAGGCTTGCATGTCAGGTGAAGCATCTTGGATGGGTGAGAAAGGAGATATAAAACAGGGTCTAACACACAAGAAGGGTGAATCAGATGAGGCCAGAGGAAGGGCAACCATACCTATAGAGGCCAAAAAAGAGCAATAAGGATCATTACAGCCTTTCTCCACATTGCTTTCTGCAGAAGGTTCAGGGTGATAGGAGTAAGAGGACAAGCATAAAGTATAGCTCTCAAATGTTCAGATTTTTGCCTCATATTTTGCTTCATTACTCACAAATTTTGAATTTTTTGGCAAATCATTGAGGATTGAATTTATAAAATAATGACATCATTTGACTTTCACACTTCATATACTTCAGAAAATGAATGCTAATGCAAACTATGTCAATCTATGTTTATAAAAGCATTTAAAAACTGTCCATATTTTGGACCTTTGTCCCTCCATTATTATTGGGGTTTTCCAGATTATTTATGCTAAGTGATTGAGAGGAATGGCATAAAGAAAACTTGGGGGTGGGCAAGTTAGGGTCAGAGCATCCCTCAGCAACTCCCCATCCTGGGGTATTAGGGCAAAGTAAATGCAGCATTTGGTGTTCATGTGGGAAGCAAAGAGGTCACAGCAACTGAAAATCTGATCTGGCACTACAGGACTGTGGGAACACTCATGAGGGAGGAGGACAGACTTGCCCAGCCTGTCCACTAGAACACTGGGCTTCCCTGGTATGTGCATTGCTATCAGAAAGCAGTGAGAAGACATCACCTACTGCCAAATCCTCATGGCTTCCAGACATAACAGGTAAAAGTGTGCTCCTCCCTGTTTGTTGATTCACCAGACTACTGACACACTGTCGTTCTTAATGGAGGTTGCACCCCTGGAAATGGAGTCCTGGAAGGCCTGCAATGCTAGGAATACTGCCATCATCTCCAGGATATTGATGCAAAGACTGGCTTCGGCAGGGGAAACGCATGCCTTGGACAGTCTTCCTCCAGAAATGATGCCTCACCTTAGATGGGGAGCATCCATAACCACTGTAGCCTGGAGATAAGGAAGAACAAAAGGTTGACCCTGAGATACTACTGGAGACTCTACCCACCACTGAACATGAGTATTACAAACTTTTCTTACAGGCACTAGAAAATTCATGGGTTGATATCTCACTGACCACTGAACTGACTGATTTCACTGGGGCACTTCCATATGAAATTTGGATAGATAAACTAAAGAAATGGCAGCTGCCATCGAACCAAAAATATGCAAAGTCAGCCTTCCTGGTGCCTTCTAAAGTGTATTGCTACCACTTGTTGCTGAAGTGTGGTAATCCTATATTGCAGTAGCTGGGCTAGCTGTAATTTGGTGTCCAGATGTGCTCCACTGAACTCTACAGGTTGAATAGGTTGAAGTTATGATTTTGCTGTGTGCACAGTTATTCCTAGTTGTAAGTAAAGTTGGAGCAAGGATTCTCTGGCTTGGAGAAGAAGGTTCCATGTGGAGGTGGTTATAAGCCAGTCATCCTGGTATGGGAAGACTCAGAACCCCTATAGTCTAAGATGAACTGCAACCACTGCCATACACTTGAACACTTTGGCGCTGTGATGAGATCAATGGGCAGTGATCTGAAGTGGAAGTGACTGGCTTCCAGCCAAAAGTGGATAAATCTTCTGAACCATCTGTCCATCTTTATAAGGTAGTATACATCCCGAAGGCCTATCTAGCACAAATAGTTATCCTTTCTCAATAATGTTAGAATGGATTGTACCAAGACCATCTGGAATTTCATCTGCATCACATACTGATTCAAATGACTGAGGTCTAAAATTAGTCTGAGATCCCTGCTTTTTTTTTGGCACCAAAAAGAACCTTGAGTAAATTCTCAGTCCTTACTGGTCTGGTGGGACCTCCTGGTTAACTCTTATCTAGCAGCTATTTTATCTCTAGTGCTGGTGCCTTTTGTTGTCAGGGTTGAACACTGGGTAGCTTTCTTGAGGGGGTAAGAAAGAAGGGGGTGGTACAACCTCTGGTTATAATCCTCTGCACCCAAGTATCTCATGTGACTTGACATCCAGGCCATGAGGTGCAGGGGTAAGTGTCCCTGACTGCCTCCAGAGTGCGGCAGCTGGATAACTGGTCAGGAGCTCTGAAAAGGTCTTGATTTTGTAGACCACCTCCTCCACAGGAAGGGTCTATCACTAGAAGTGTTAGAAGCAAAACCTTGGAATTTGTGGGATCACAGCTTCTTCCCTCCCTCCTGGCTTCTAGAGAAGGTCCTTGGGGGGGGGGGTAGAAAACAGAATCCCTATGTCAGATAAAGTTCACTTCTGGATACTGTTTCTTGAACTTTTGGTCCAAAGAGGGTTGAATATTTATAGGGGGCATTAATAAAGGATGCTTTAAAGTGTGCTGCAAAAACACACAAGTGTATCGAGGCATGTTGTGTAATAGTTATGATTATGCCCACAGCTCTAGATATAGCCTCAGTTGTGTTACAAATAAGGCACTTAGACACATTCAAAAGGGAATGGGAGGGTAGCCAACTGCATGTCATCAGACTTCTCTTCCACAGATCAGGCCTCTGATAGGGATTTGGAGATCTCCTTGGTGAAATCCTCTGGAAGCATGGGTAGTGTGCAAAATAACTCAGCTCCCTGAAAGCCAAGGTTGCTGAAGTATAAACTTGTTTCCCAAATCTGTCCAACACCACAGACTCCCTTGTTAGGAAGATGGACAGTGCAGCTTTCCTCATCTAGCTTCTTTTTGGAACCACTGTCACCACCACGAAATCAATGGTGGGACCCTTGCTCCAATAAAGATGATCCTTAGTAGATTCCAAAAAAGTATCTGTTTTTTGTGGGATAGGTTCAGCCAGGTCTACTTCACGTTGTCGTAAGCTGACAATATCGAGTCTGATATTGTTGGCACAACAATATCGAAAGTGAAGAACATCATGCAAGTAAACGGAAATCTCCATAAGGGGAGAGTTCCGTTTACCTCAATGTAGTGTGGTCACGGAGTTGGTATATTTAAGTGGTGGGGGGTGCATGGGGGCTTGCCCCCCCTGCCTACACCATTTAGTTTTTGTTTTTTTACGTTATTTGATGTTTTACTTAACTGAACAATAAAGTTCGACCTTTATTGATTCGATTAAGTAAACTTTCGATAACGTGATATAGACACTGTTCAGCCACTTCCTGTTTCTCCCATGCCTGTTTAAAGATCAAGGTCAGCATCTTATCCATGGGGAAACCACCCAAGAAGTAGACGGGCCAGCTCCAAATGCCTGGAGAAAAAATAACTCCTACTAAGACGGGCTTCAGTTGACCATCTTCTTTTCTGTCTAAGCAGTTCTAGCATTTTAATGAATGAGACGTCCTCAAGGGGGGATCTAGGGGATGTCTCCCTCTCATCTAAGTCAGTATCTTTAGTCAAGGGCTCCTGAGAGGAGTTGATATTTCTCCTTTTGCATGAAGCTTCTGTCAAATCTCCCCACTGGGTACTCCACGGAGGACTCAGAAGCTGCAGGGTAATCCTCAATGCGGACAGTCTCAAAATTTTGAGGGGCTGGCTATCCCAATGGGATAGAAAGTGCAGGATCAGGACCCAGGGAACTTCAGTGGGGGAGGGACAAATCCAAGTGGGAAAGGGGAAGTCCACTCTCTACAAAGTGACAGTTCGAAAGCTGAGGTTAAGACAGAAACTGACAACTCCTGGTAGGAAATATATAACACAAACTGGTCCTGGAGCCGTACACAACTCAGCTTTGAAGCCAGTGCCAGAGCTGAGCTGTACAGCATTGAGGCTCTGAGGGGCAAGGACGGCTCTGAAGGCTTTGGAGTCAAGCCTACCCCCCCCCCCAGGTCTGATGTCAACACCTCAGTTGACAGATATGTCTGGGTCTGGGCCCCAAGGCCCCAATAACATCAGAGATATGGTTGGGGTCGACAAAGAGCAGTCTTTGGATTCAACATAGACAACCCTGGGAAACTCCCAGATCCAGAAGACCTGAGTTTGAAGGTCAGACTAGAGAAGGGGAAATATGATGAGGGGAACAGCCCATGCCCACGGCGCAGACAGTGGTCAGAGCAGAGAGAACCCACAACTGGATTTGGATCCAAAGGAACTTCCTCATCATTCTATCTATTTCCACCTCAGAAAGGCCCCTGATTACTGCAACAGACCAGAGAGATGAAGCAGTGGAAGAGGGTCAGAACGTTAAATGGGAGGGTTTTTCTCTGAGAAAAGGGAATCACAGTCTCAGGGAGATCAGCTCCAGAGATAAGCACAGATCTGGCAAAGGAGGAATGCTGGATCCAACTAAGATAAGATCTGACACTAAACCCACATCTGAAGTGTTAGGAATCTTAGGGTCTGGACCCAAGGAAGAAGAAGAATAGTCCAATGACCATTTTTTTGATATCCTTTGTTTTTTCTTTTCTTTTGGCTTGTCCAGAGTCTTCTCACCCTTAGAACTATCAGAGTATTTCCTAGCAAAAGGGGAGTCAGCCAAAGCAGCAGAGAGAGGAAGGGAAATTTCTCCTGCAGTGGCAGGGAGGAGGCCTTTATCAAATAACATGTTTTTTTCTTTCAACCAAGTTCCAAGACCCAAAGTAGTACAAACAACAACCAAACAAAAATACTTTAAAAACTAAAAACTTGAATAAACAAAATAAAACAGAATTTGACTGGCATACATGAGCTTCATGCTAAAAATGCTGGTTTGTTAAATGTTAATACACAAGGCACAGCAAAACACTATGACTAAACGCTTTCACCTCAACAGGCATCATCAGAGTCATGTGCTTTCATTCTAACACACCTTAAATACTGTACATCACTTCCTCTTTTCTACTGCCTTCAGAAATTTAACCCTTGCCATACCTAAACATTTTCAGTTCCGTTGATAATTTCACTTAGGTCAAGAAATAGACATAAAAATGCATGAAATAAAAATAATGAAAAATAAAGAATAAAACTTCACAAAACTGTAATGATAACAAACTTAAACATCAATTATATGTACTGTTATTACCTGTAGGGTCAAATGATAGCAAAACACAAAATTCAAAGCCTAAAGAGCCAGTCTTCAAAGAAGGTAAGATTTTTGTGCCCACTTGCTTGTTTATGTATCACATAACTGTGGTGTTGTCTGTCAAGATTCTTAAAGGACCTGGGAACCAAATTAAGTGCAAAGCATGAAAAGCCAAACTCAGAGTTCTAATCCCTTTGATGGTGATATGGTCTTCCAGTTGCTAGGAAGGCCAAACACCCTCAACCCTGACGCCATTAGAAGAAGCTCCAAACCCTGATTCAAACCATCTGTATACAGATCTTGAGTGAGGAGAGGAGACTGGAAAGGCTGGGATTCAAAGAAAATCAGATGAATCCACCAGAGTAATTCAAGTTTGAGGCAAGGTAAATAAGGTTGAGAAATTCTAGCGGATGGCAGTGTTGAAGCCAAACAGTTTTGAGATACCAGTCCTCATGTGGAGTCTGGCGAAGGGGACCATAGGAATGGTGGATGCTATTAACCCCTGAGCTCAAATAAATTTGCTTGCAAGCACCTATAAGAAAAAGAAGAAACAAAAGAATGTGTCGAAGAAAGAACGGAGGAATGAGGAAGCAAAGCCAACACTGGCAAGATCTGAATCCTGCAACCCAGAACAACTTGGTCCTGAGAAGGGGACAGAACATGACTTTTTAAGGTTTAAAGCAAACCACACCTTGCAAAGCACAAGCATAATATATTCCTGATCCTGAAGCAGAAACTGCTGAGATGGGGTTTCTGAAGTCTGCAGCAAGATACCACCAGGGCCAGATGTTTGGTAAAAATTCTCAGAGCTGTAGAAAGACCAAATGGCAAAGAAAATGAGGAGGAAACAGAGAAATGTAAAGACTTCCTGAAGAGAGGATGGATACAAATATGAAGGTAGACATCCTTCAGATATGCAGACACCAGCAGGGTCTAAGGAACTAAAAGAGGAAACAGATACTGGAAAGGCAACATCCT
Organism: Protopterus annectens; assembly: GCF_019279795.1. Lineage (NCBI taxonomy): Eukaryota > Metazoa > Chordata > Ceratodontiformes > Protopteridae > Protopterus > Protopterus annectens. Next base: position 35,069,427 of record NC_056738.1, on the reverse strand, counting down.
TTATGAGGGAAAGTTTTAGAAATGTGTTAAGAAAGAAGAAATCCAGAATCGCCTGCCAAAAATCCTCTTTCCTGGGAACTAGGAAAATCCTGGAATAAAACCCTTTGCCTCACTGAGAGGGCAGAACAATGTGAATGGTTCTTTGCACCAAAAGGTCCACTATAATCAAAGGAAAGTGAGGAAGCTGGCAAAAAGGAGACTGAGGAATGCCCAAAACGGGTAGAAGGGACTTCCATACCATGAAATAACCTTTGTGAATGATGGAATGCAACCAGGAATGTGTTGCAATTTGTTGCCGAACTGGGAGACACAAAGTTAGTCTGAGGGAAAGAGGAATCTGGCTGGAGGTAGATGTGGCTCAATGTCAAACAGAAGCAGGCTTATCAAGAAAAGTAGGCTTTTGACCCTTAGTAACCTGGGAAAGCCTATCAGAAAAAGCCTTCTTGGAAGATCTCTTATCTCTGAGAGGTTGTCTTTGCTGCCTATGCACAAAGTGGGATTTGGGTGTGTAATTCCTATGAAACTGAAGAATGGGAGAAAGGAAAATCTGCTTACGATCCTGCATGACCTCTCTTTTATCCTGCAAGGTCTTAAAGACATTGGCAGCAGAAACCAGACATATTCTGATTGTCTAAGAGAGAATCCAATAATTAGCCTTAATGTCTTCAGGGAAGGACTGTAGCTTCACCCAGGAATACCGCCTCATATCAGACCCTGGCACAGCTACCCTAGAACAGGTATCAACAGCATCATAACTGCATTTAATATGAGCTACCTGAGAGGCACAGTTCAAAATGGAAATGGCAGAAGACTTAGCTTCTAAATCAGACAAATCAGACTGAATATCCTCAAGTTTAGAAAGAAGAGTCAGCACTTGCCTTGTCATATGTGTCAGGTAGTTTATGGCAATGAAAGCTAGTGGCAGACTTAGAAACTTTTTACATTACCTGTCCATATCCCTACCTGTTCTTGCCAGACGGTAAAAATTTGGAAGAGGTCAGTGACTTAGAAGCCTTATCAGTACCCAAATAAATCACTGCAAGGTCAGAAGGGCTTTTATATAAAAACTTTTTTTAAGCCTCAGGCACTTTACAGGACCTGTCAGGTTTCTTTGGAGCAGGAGGCTGGGAAACAGGAGTCCTGAATGCAGAGGAAAAAGTGTCTGAGACAGCATCCTACAACAGAGGGACTGCAAAAGCCCAGACTAAGTCAGTCTGCAAGAAGTCATAGAACCTCTTCTAGATATTAGAAATTTGGGAGCAGTTCCACTTAAAAATTTCCATCATATGAACAACAGTATCCCCAAAAAATAATTCGTCAAGGGGGGAATTAAGGAGAGAGGGAATTCTCTTTCTCAAGCCCAAGGGCAAGACAGGGACGGATCTGAAAAGTGTAGGCCAAAGACTCTTCCCAGAATCCAACTCCACATTCTCTTCAGAAGAATTAGAATTCTGACAGCATGTAGAAGGGGTTGAAGTCCAAGGAAAAGAGGAAGGAACAGAAAGCCCCTCAGGAGTCTTTGAAGATATAAAAGCTTTGACAATATCCTGAGTAAAGTCTTGCAATTCCTTCTGTTGGTCCTTAGCCATATGAGCCGCGTCTGTTTTTTGCTTCTTTTTAAAAGAACATCAACTCTGACAAACTGAGGGGGTTCAGACCCCTGCCTGACTTCAATAAGTGAACTAGGAATTTCTTCCCTAACAAGAAAAGTACAGTTTTGTACCTACCATAAATGTAGATGTTCGAAGATCCACATTGCTGCAGTCCTTACACTTGGGTAGTCCGCTGTCCTCGGTCGGCCCGAATATCAAAGTATTAGGCTGACGTCGGTCAAGGCGCTTAAGACTGACATCAGGACGTCAGGGTACAAAAGCGCATGACGGACGTCATATCCTCAGTCTTTTCTTGCCCCAGATGTCAGAAGACCCTAAAAAGAAAGGTCAAAACCAAAAGACAGCAAAAAACAACCAACCACCCGTGAACTAATCCTATGTACAATATATACAAAATCCACAAAATGTACAACCCAAACCACACAACCGCCTCTAAGTACAGAGGGGAAGGAGGGAGGGTAAATTGGACTGCAGCAATGTGGATCTTCGAACATATACATTTATGGTAGGTACAAAACTGTACTATGTTCTTCATCTCACATTGCTGCAGTCCTTACACTTGGGTAGAATCCCAAAGCAGAGGTAAGGGAGGATGGCAAAACTATAAAGCAGTAGGAGCTGCCAAAATGCCCTGTAAAATTGCAGTGGCAAAACCAGCCCTAGATTTAGAGTAAAGTGGAAGGTGGTAATGCTTAGAGAAAGTATGCACTGAACTCCAAGTAGCTGCCTCCAAAATATCTCTAGTTGCCACCCCCCTTAAAAAGCTGTAGAAGTGGCAGTAGCCCTAGTGGAATGAGGCCTAATCCCAGCTGGAATCTCCTTACCATGATGGGAATAACAGAAAGCAATACAAAACCCAATCCACTTAGAAATAGTTTGTTTTGACACAGGCTTGCCCTGAGAACCCAAAGCAAATGAAACAAATAACTGCTGAGACTGCCTGAACCCTTTAGTTCTGCTCAAATAATATTGCAACTGCCTGTGTATATCCAAAGTGTGCAAAATCTTTTCCCCTTTATTTTGGGGGTTTGCATAAAAAGTAGGCAAATGAATAGATTGGTTTAAAGCCACACTAGAAACCACTTTAGGCATAAAGGAAGGATTAGTACGCAAAGATACCCTATCCTTATGGAAAATTAAGAAAGGCTCAACCGCCATAAGGGCCTGTAATTCAGAAACCCTTCTTGCAGAGGTAATGGCCAACAAAAAAGCAGTCTTCCATGATAAATATTTCAACTCGGCAGTAGCTGCAGGCTCAAAAGGTTGTAGAGTGAGTTTCTCCAACACAAAATTGAGATCCCAAGCAGGAGTAGGAGCTCTACGTGGGGGTCTTATATTCTTTGCCCCTCTAAGGAATTGCTTAAACAAAGGATGAGAAAACAATGGTGGGTCACAGTCATAGTGAGCAGAAGTTGCTGCAGCATGAACTTTAATAGAAGAGAAGGACAAACCTTTGTCCAGTAACTCAGTAAGATATTGAAGAGCCACACTTAAATTAGGCTTAGCAACATCAAATTCCTTTGCTGTACTCCAAAATAAAAATCTCTTCCATTTATCTGCGTACACTTTCCTTGTACTAGGCCTTCTGGCCTCCAAAATGACATTCAAAACTTGCTGTGGAAGCTGAGACCCTCCAGGGTTTAAAACAGAATATGCCAGGCTGTTAGGTGCAGGGAGTGAAGTTTGACATTGAGTAAATGACTGTTCTCCTGAGACAGCAGGTGTGGAATCGAAGGTAAAGGCCATGGAGGCTCCCGTACCAGACTTCTCAGTAATGGGTACCAGTGCTGTCGAGGCCAATCTGGAGCTATCAAGATCATCTTCGGCTTGTCCTGTCTGACCTTCAGGAGTACCCTTGGGAGGAGAGGCAGAGGAGGAAAGGCATACAAATGAAGCTTGCTCCAATTGAATGAAAGAGCATCCACTTTCCAAGCTGTGGGAAAAACTTTGGCAGCTGGTAGTTTAGTGGAGAAGCGAACAGATCTATGTCTGGAGTTCCCCATAACACTGTCAATTTCTGAAACACATGAGGATCCAATTTCCACTCGTGGGGATCCATAATTTGTCTGCTCAACACATCTGCTAAGGAGTTCTGTGCTCCCGGCAGAAACCTTGCCTGAAGAGTTAGCTGTAAACTGAGAGCAGTCTCCCACAAAATCATTGCTTGTCTGCATAGAGGATAAGAATGTGTTCCCCCTTGCTTGTTGATGTACCACATGACAGTTGTGTTGTCTGTTAGAATCAACACCTGCCCTGGAAGAAGTAAATCCTTGAAAGCTATTAATGCAAATTGGACTGCTAACATCTCCTTCAAGTTGATATGTAGATGTTGAAGTCTGGCAGGCCACGTGTCTTGTACCCACTTTCCATTTAGATGAGCTCCCCAAGCTTTGTCTGAGGCATCTGTCGTTAGAATCTGACTCGCCTCTGGCCGGGTCACAGAGAGTCCCTTGTTTAGGTGACATTCCTGAGCCCACCACAAAAATTCCTTTTGAATGCAAGGTATTATCTGAATGACAGTGTCCATATCCTGGCAGTGCTGTGTCCATACATTTTTGATATACCATTGTAGCTTCCTCATATGCAGTTTGGCATTGGGAAGCACCAGAATACAAGATGCCATGAACCCCAAGGCTTGAAGGACTGTCCTTGCAGTCAGCCTGGACTGATGAGACAATTGATGGAAGTAAAGAGAAAGATTCTTTTGTTTGTCCGGGGTCAAAAGGCCATCTGGGATGCTGTATTCAGTCTCACACCCAGAAAGCACATGTCCTGAGAGGGTACTAGACTGGACTTTATTTCGTTCACAGAATACCCCAGGCATCTTAGCACTGCTATCACATATTGTAAATGATGAAGAAGTTCGTCCTTTCCTTGGGCCAGAATCAGGCAATCGTCCAAATAAGGATAGATCTGTATTCCTCTTAGCCTGAAGAAAGCAATCACTGGAGCCAGAACCTTCGTGAACACTCTGGGCGCAGTAGATAAGCCAAAGGGCAATGCAGAGAACTGATAATGAGAAGTCCCAGCTCGAAAACGCAGATACTTCCTGCAACTTAGCCTGATAGGAACATGAAGGTAAGCCTCCCTGAGATCCAGAGTCACCATTCAGTGATCTTTGCCCAGCAGAGGTAAAAGCTGTTGTAACGTCAACATTTTGAACTTGGGAATGTCCAGATAAGTGTTGAGGATAGATAAATCCAAGATTGGTCTCCATGTGTTCCCCTTCTTTGGTACTAGGAACAGGCGAGAATAAAATCCTAGGCCCACTTCTGGCAGAGGGACCGGTTGTATGGCCCCGATTTGGAGCAGCAGAGAAATTTGTTTGTGAGCCTCTAGTCTTTGCTGAGGAGGAACGTCCGGCATGCCTTTGAAAGGAGGCAAGGTATGGAAATAAAACCTGTAACCTTGGTGTATGATATCCAATACCCATCTGTCTTGGGTAATCAAACTCCAATTTTCCTTGAAGAGTGCCAACCTTCCTCCCAAAGGTGCTGCCAGGCAAGAAGGATCTGGCAGCTGAAAAGGTAGGTCATTGGGCCTGTTTACGAAAGGACTGGCCCCTGCCCTCACCTGAAGATTGTGCAGGAGAACTCCCTGTCCTAGGTCTGAAGGAGCTCTGAGCTCTGCCCCTACCACGTCTAGATCTACCCCTAGACTGTGAATCATAAGAAGGGTACGTCCACCCCTTAGCAGGCCAATTCCTACTAAACTTGGAGGCTGAACTTGCAAAAAATCTTTAACAGCCTGCATAGACTTAGCCTTGTCTTCCATTTTCTTCAAGACTGACTCCACAGGTGAACCAAACAACACATCAGACTGTAAAGGAGCATCCAAAATCCTTGTCTTAACATGGTCAGACAAATTCTGATCCCTCAGCCAGGCGTGCCTGCGAAGAACTGACCCAGTGGCAGCCACCCTAGACGAGGCCTGTACAGCATCAAAACCACATTGTAGAGAATGCTTACCCACCTGCTCAGAGACATGTACCAAATCTTGTAATTCTTTACACTCAATGCCTTCCGCCAGAGCATCTACCTTAGACTTCAATTGAGAAAGAAGATAGTTTTGATATTTCAACATGTGAAACTGGCAATTCAAAGCCCTCATAGCTAAGGTAGAAGAAGTATAGACTTTCTTTCCCCATCTATCCAAAGCTCTGGCCTCTTTATCTGGAGGAACCGGATTTTTTACAACAGAGGCCTTGACACCCTTAGGTCCCTGACTAACAGTTTCTGGGTCTGCCCTTGGACTCTTATAAAGATATTTATGAGCCTCAGGCACCCTGTAATACCTATCCGGTTTAACAGGAGCAGGAGGCAAAGAATCAGGATTAAGTGAAGCCTCTGCAAACACATCTTCCACAACATCCAGAACAGGTGGTATAGCCAAAGGCCTATGCTGGGGTAAAAGCAAAAATTCCCTAAGCCTTTTCCTGGAATCAGAGAAGTCCTGACCTTCCCACTTAAAATGTTCCCTCATGGAATGAAGAGTCTCAGAAAAGGAAAAATCCTCTGGAGGAGAAGCAGAAGGAGTCGAATCATCTGCATCAGAATCAGAATAAGGAGAGTACTCCTGCAAGTCTTCAGCCGAAGACTCTGAAACATCTGAAGCCTGCTCAAAACTCCCCAACTCTGGTTCCACCCTAGGCCTCTTATCAGGAGGGGGCAAAGAACCTCTAATCAAAGTAATTAAATCTTCTGCCATTTTAAGCATATGCTTCTTGGGCACAGATCCTGAAGAACTAGGAGTGACACCAACAGAAGCTAACCCTGGCCTGCCTCTGGGAGAAGCCTTGGAAACAGAAGGAGAGGGCCTAACCACCCTAGGAAGGGAGGGGAGTACAGTAACCTGGGAAGCCCCTTCAGCCTGACCTGCCTCCTGAGAGGCCACATCCTGCAAAATCAAAGTCTCTCCCTGGGACTCCAGAGAAGCCTCCGGCAGAACCACCGGTTCCACTGACGCCTCTAAAGAACCGGCGTCCGGTACGGACGACTCTTCTTGCCTGGGATTAGCTGCTTTGTCTTTGCGCTTCTTAGAAGAAGCGTGCGTCGGAGCATCCGACGGCATCTTATAATTGCACCGCTTTCCAAAAACCAACCTGGCACAATCTAACCTTCGCTTAATAGTGCGCTTATTGAACCTAGCACAAAAGCGACACCCAACAACGTCGTGCTCAGGCCCCAAACAAGGAATACACAAAGTATGATAATCTCTATGCGGTATCTGTTTCCCACAAGAAATACAGTTATTCACTTTTTCTGACATCCGGTAAACCACTGAAGCAAGAAAAAACTAAAATATTCCCCAACGGGGTACTTAGCCAACTTTGACTCGGTCTGAAACACCGAATTCGAAAAATTTCAGAACGCCGAACGGCACTTGCAACACTGCTTCTGCATCGGACCATGCGGCAAAAAAGACTGAGGATATGACGTCGGTCATGCGCTTTTGTACCCTGACGTCCTGATGTCAGTCTTAAGCGCCTTGACCGACGTCAGCCTAATACTTTGATATTCGGGCCGACCGAGGACAGCGGACTACCCAAGTGTAAGGACTGCAGCAATGTGAGATGAAGAACATCTGGGCTATTCCCCAAAGACCCCTCCAAAATCATCAGCTGTGGATCCCCCTCCTGACAAATTTCATATTGAGTGGGTAGCACCTAGACAAAAAAAGCACTTCACATGCCTATCTGTGGGGAATCCGCCTCCCACATTCACATTTTCCCTTCTTGGATGACATGTAAAAGGTAATACAACCATAGGGAAAAAAAAAGGAAGACACCCCAATCAGGTACTTCTCTTTTGAAGGCTCAGTAACTGAAGCAACGTGACAACTGACTTGCCGGCCGAATTTAAAAGTAACATTCAGACTGATGGCAAAGAAGTTCTGAGGATCAGACACTCATATGTCAGTTATGTTCCTTACTCATTAGACATAGAACATGTAAAATGGTCAAACAAGCCCTGCCTTCATGCAGTGTGGCAGACATTCCACATTATCATAATGTACAACTGCTCCTTTTACAGCCTTTTCTTGTTTACATCTACTAACAATACTGCTTCAGCAACTGGTTACACACTAGATACTGAGTAGCAGATAAACACCTGGGGTATGCATAAGCTAATGAAAACCGCATTGCTGAAAAGAAGGCTCTTACCTGGAGGGGAGGGGTACTGTGGCAACACTACGATAATTGCAACTTACCTTGGCATCAGCAGGCTTTGTAGAAAATTTGTCCCGCTTTTCTCCTTGCTCATCATAAAGAATGATCACTCTGTCAACACAGCAGACTGCAAACTTTGTATTATTTGGTGCCCATGCCAAACAAGTGACTTTACTTGCGCCAGTCTAGAAACAACATAAATAATTTACAAATCACATGTGAAAAAAAGAAGCATGGAGAAGACGATTTAAATTACAAATTTCATACAAAATCTGAAACTAAGAAAATATTTTGCAGTACCCTGTGTCTGTGGCATATAACGATAATGCCCTACCTAAAACCCACCCAACTAAAGTGCAGTCAGCAGTGCAGACACTGCAGAAGTCAGGGCCAGGACATAGGAAGGAGTGGATCACATCAGCTTGCTCATCCGGAGAGATAGACTGGTGTTTCTGCAGGCTAGCCACTAGCCACCACTTGGGGTGGGGGGGCTTAGTGAGTTCAGGTCATAAGCAGAGATGCCTGTGACTTCAAGCTTGCTCCATCCAGTTAGGAACTGAACTCCATTACATTCCAAAAATTCTGGTACTCCTGTAGACAGCAGGAGAGAAAAGAGGAGTACAATCCAGTAGACTCATCAGAAGCAGACCATGAGATTATTCTCTACCCACAGAAGGAAATCCTGCCTGTAGGAGTGCAGCAGGATTTGGCTTTAGGGATGTATAGTCTCACTAAGGGTATGAGCAAAGTACAGCAGTAAGAGGTATGAGATGGGAAAAAATAATTTTTATCAGGGCTCTTCTCTGTAAAACAACTGGTCATTCAATTAAAGGTAATGTTTCTCTTAAATCTGAAAAGATTCTGGAAAAAATAGCTACATAATCAGGAACGTCAAAACACATAAAAGAAATTCAGTTTTCTTTTCTGTATAATATAAAAAATGCCTTCCTAACTCGGCCACACAGTGCTCCTTCCACTCTGACCTTCACCTACAGCTCTACACCTCTCTTTCATTTTCTTGTCACAAGGAAAGTGCTACAACAAAATGAAACCAAGCATAGCAGGGTAGCAATGGTATTTTATCATGGTTTGACTTTTCTGCAAGTCAGGCCTCCTTCTCCTCTACCTGGAAAGAAGTCTACATCTTTCCAGCTTCAAAAACTATTTCAACTGCCAGCACCCCAGTCACATCTCCCTCTTGCCAACTATAGCAAAAATAGTCAAAAAAAGGAAATTTATCAGAATGTCTTTTAACACTTAAATACCACATCTATTCCAGAGGGCACTGAGTAGGAATATTCTAATTACAGCTCCTTATCTAACAAACTATCTCCAGGCATAATGGTCAGTTCTCAAGTGCACTTTTTAATTATATGATTACAGCCTTTGATTATGTTACTCAAGTCCCTTACTGACTCTATTTTAGCTCACTCATTAGGATCATAGGATCAAAAGAGGTTACTAGGCTACTGGCCCTAAGGCCTATACAAGCCTAGCCACGTTATACCCTTGTTCCCTTACAGAACAGGATATGTAGTCTATTTTGGGCAGAAATCGAAGATCAGCACCAGATGCCCCTGTCTAAGAGGGACATAGGTGAAACTCCCAGTTTAAATGTATGGTTTCCCATCCAATTGTCCAGGTTACACTTAAACAGAGTCATTGAGGAGCTCTGTTTTATATTTACTGGAAGTTTATTCCTGAGGAATGGCAACCTCTGGGAGATATATCTCTCTCCAGCGTATCCTGTTAATATCACAGGCTAGGTTAAGATCCCTAGACTGAGTGAATCTTGTCCCACTGGATTTGTAGAGATGCAGCAGCTTCATCAAGGCAGGGTCTGAGACTACTATAGAGGCCAGGCACAAGTCGCCTCTAGGCAGTTTACACAATACTAAGTAAAGTGATAGGCTTTTAGAATGACAGTGTAGGTCATGTGTTTTAGGCCCTGAATTTTCTTGGTGAGAGACGTCTGAGGCCTCTCCAATTGCTGCAGATGTCTGGTGAGGTACATACAGAAGAGAGCAATGTACTCTACTACTTGTCAAATGACAGCTGAGTACAGGGGAGTTATAACCTCCATAGCTTTGGATGCTACACCCTTGCTTATGAGGTGTGCAATGTAGAAGGCCTTCCTTACCACTGTGGTCACCCGACAATCAAAATTAAGGCTGCTATCAACTTGTATTCCTAAATCTCTCACCACTGGGTTTGAACTTAGAGGGATATTATTAATGTTGTAATTAGCAGGGGTTCTCCTTTGCCAGAGGGAGTGATAATGCATTTTTTTGCGTTTAGTTTAAGTCCATGGCTTTGACACCAGCTATTTGTCTGTGTAGGCTCATTTTGTAGTATACACAAACCAGGTCACAGCTAGTATAAAGGAGCCGCTGGATAAAAACAATAATAACAAATTCCACAAAAACATCCAACAGTCCAACAAACAGCAAGGCAATGGTAAAAGTAGAAATACAGTTTATTAGGTGAGTGCTTTTATAATGTAGACAGACCACATTCTTTTAAGTTTCTGGTTATCGAGATGGTGAATGAAGGTGAGAGAGGGGGTGACATTGTGAATTCCACTGAAACCTCAAAGTAGGTGGATTATTAGGTTGAGGGCAGATAAGGGGAAGGGGTTAAATGACAGGGTGCCCCTTAAGCCCTTTTTAAAAAAATCGCACTTTGTTTAAATGATTTGTAGTTTATTTTTATGTCACTTCCTGTGAAAAGCATGATACGTTTTTATGCTTTATATAGTAGTCTGATAAGCTGTTGCGCTTTTACATTTATTTTGCATTGGGTATGAATGTACTGTTTTTAGATATACTTGTTGATATACAAGATATTCCAGTGATTTATTCGTATGTTCTATATGATTTATTATGGCTGTATGAGCTCATCTACTTTTGTCTTCACTGCCATCTGTTAAGTTCTATTGGATAATAAGCACTTTAATGAGATTGGTGCTATCTTAACTGATATCAGTACTTATTAATGCAGTATTTGATGTATTTTAGGTCTGATGAAGTGGTGTGTCTACACTACGAAAGTGCTCACCTAATAAATTGTATTTCTACTATAACCATTGCCTTGCTGTTTGTTGGACTGTTGGATGTTTTTGTGGAATTCATTTTGTAGTATGTTGACATATTTGGGGGACTCAATGATTGCACCCAGTTTGCAGTCATCAGCAAACTTGGTAAGCCATAGGCCATCTATTTTCACCTGGACTTCTGAAAAAATAGACACCAAACAGTAAGGGACATAGCACAGATCCCTGTGGAATGCCACTGGTAACAGTTCTGCTAGTAGAGTTGGCATCCCCAATTTTGACTGTATGTGTTCTGTTTGTGAGCCAATTGGTAATCCATCTAGTGACATAAGAGTTAATCCCAAGCTGGGTGAGTTTCTCAATGATGCCTGAATGAGGGACTGTGTCAAAGGACTTGGCTAGGTCGAGATGGGCAGTGTGAACTACTTTGCCTTTATCCAAGGCCTTCGTGACATCCTAGAAGTCCACCAGGTTTAGCAGGCAAGATCTGCCCCTAATGAAGCAAAACTGGGTTGGGTCAAGAGTTTAAACGTCACCTATATACTTGTTAACATCCATGATGATTCTCTCCATGGTCTTGCAGATAAGGCTGGTTAGGCTTATGGGTCTATAGTTCCTGGGGTTGGTTCAGAGACCCACTTTGTGCAGGAGGATTACAGTTGTTGTTTTCCACTCAGCTGGACAAAGCCAGTGCTGAGGCTGAGACTGAAGAGTGTGCTCAGCAGTTCCACTAACTCCTGTTTTAGACCATTTAATAAGCAGCCTGGGATGCTGTCTGGTGCTTTTGGCTTTGGCGAGTGCGGCTCTGAGATGCTAAGCAGAGGACTGGTGACAGTATGTTATGGAGTATGACTGGTGGGGAGAGGGAAAATGAAGTTTTTGCCAAACCTTTCTGCTAGCAGCTTGGCAATGTCCTCAGGTTAAGTATAAGTGGTACTATCCACAGCTAGTTCTGCACATAGCTGGGCTTTCCCTTTTAGATTTCAGACAAAGCTAAAGAATGCTTTGTGAATGAACTTAGCTAGGGATGCTAATTTAGTTTTGTAGTTAGCTTGTTTACACTTTGGAGGGAGTTCTTACTTAGCTGGGACCATTCCCTCTTGTTTTTTGACAGCAGTTTCTTTCTCTTATTGTATAACCTATTTATGCTAGATGTCCACCAGAGTGGCTTATTTTTTCATGAGGATCTTGATTTGATCTATTCCGGTATGGCCGAGTCCATAAATTTATGTAGGTGTTTATACAGAACATTTGTACACCTTAGTATAGGGGTCATTGCTGTCAGTGCTGGCAGGGGGTCTGAAACTACTGATGCCATCACTCAGTAGGCTATAATTTGCTTTGGAGACATTTTTTTACCTTTTTACTCCTGAGGATGAGTCGGGTACAATCGTTACTTTGAACAAGACTGATTTATGATTAGACTTTAACTGGGAGAGCCCCACACATGGGGTTTTCCACTGATCTCCCATGTTGGTGAGCACTATGGCAAGTATGTTGGAGCCCCTTGTGGGGGTGCTGACGATTTGCTCTGAAGCATTTGTGTTAACAAAGTCATGGAACCTTTTGGCAAGTACGTTTGAGCTCATATATGTTACCCAGTCGATGGAAGGATAGTTAAAGTCACCCATGACCAGGATATTTGTCTGTACCAAGTGACTCAAATAGGGCCAGCTAGGCTATATGGTTTTCGTGGTTCATGGTGGGGGACCTATAGCTAACAAGGATGTGGAGGGGGGTCTTTTCTACAGTTAGTTGGAGTTTGAGTAACTCTAGGGATTCATACTGTTTAACCAGTCTGAAGGTGTAAATGTCTTTAATGAAGATGGATGCTCCTCCTCCCTTGCTTTTTTCACTTTCGCTGTGTGGTCTGAATGTGTGGAAGGCATTGTAGCCTTGCATGACTGCAGTACTTTCAGTGGCCTTGAACCATGTCTCTGTGACTGTGCAGACATCATCATCTTCCAGGGTGAAAAGTGCTTCAAGTGAGTGCAATTTTTAATTTAGACTCTAAGCATTAAGCAGCATGACGCCAAGTTTATTTCTGGAGGATATTTTCACTTGGGAATTTTGTTCTTATGACATTGCATAAGAAAGGCACTATTGGGGAGGCAAGTACCTTTGCCAGCAACCTAAAGCATACAGATGACAGTTGAAGACCATCTCTGGCAAAGCAGTGTGGTCTGTCAACTATATTTTCCCAGGCTGTCAGATACTGGATCCCCCTGGATTGAAACCAGAAGCTAAGCCAATTGTTGAAGTCAATCATTTTTTGTTTGTATTGTGGCATCACCCTGGGTGAGGGAAGAATGCTACTTAGGGCTAGGGAAATACCTACCTGAAACACATAATCTTAAAGCTTCGTCACATCTTTCTGCATACAGTCCAGTAAAATGCATCTCAAGTCATTCACTACAACAAGGACTACGATGGAGTCATAACCGTACTTGTTGCTGACAGACTTGACGGACTGCACGATTTGGCAGATCCTGGCACTAGACAGGCAGCTGACCATCACATTCTCCTTGTCCAGCCCTAGTGAGGGGGACATCTATGTGACTCACTATCAAGTCACCTATGACCAAGACATTTGGTGTCTTAGGGGCTTACTGGGTGAGACACTGTGTGTCTTATTATGTGTTGTGGGTGCTGTTGGGACCGTAATGTGTGCAGACGTTTGCACTTGGGAGGTCTTTGCTCTTTTAGTATATTTCTAGTGAGTACCTCCGCATATGTGGGTTTATGTGTTGTGTGCTTTATATATGTGAAAGGTGGAGTGTGGATGCTGACAACCTGCTTGGTATTTGGTTTGTTATGTGAGACAGACAGCATTGATTCCAGGTTCATAGTATAAATACATCTCTCACATATTGTATTTGCATGTTTGAGGAGTAGTAGGTTGCCTGTATACATGAGGCAATTGCTACATTGCCTCAGGATGCCCATGTCAATTAGGCTGACTGGAGAAATGGTGGAAAACTGACCTTCCATTATGCCAGGTACATTCTGTAATATGTGGTGGGGTGTGGGAGAGATGGACTAGGTTATGTTGTAGAACTAGTAAAATCAGCTAATCTATGGGAGGTTAAAGGGTAAAAATCTGCACCGGTGCCTCAAAAAGCGCAGCTCGATTGCTCATTGGGCAGAAGTGCGCAACTGCGTTTTGCCCCAAGAAGCAGGGAAACCTAGGAGGGCTCCCTAGCAATTATCTAGGGAAAATTTGACTTTTTAGGCTTCTGTGTCTATACATAGCAGTGCTAACCCCCATTGTGAGGTGAGCAGCTACACGCAAACGGTACGTTTAAATATCAGCTAAGTAAAATGATTTTAAAACAATCCAACTGATAGGAAAGCCCAAGACTGAGCCTTGTTTCAACAATCCCCAACTCAGATAGTTCCTTGACTACACTCATCTGCCACAAGGGTACAGGAGGGCTCTCTTAATGCAAGATGGCTGGCTTTAGTGCTCAGAAAATGCCACATTCTAGATTCAGCAAGACTGAGTCTAGCCTATGCTGTAAATTGTTCAAATACTGTAAATGGGCAGTGCAGAAAACACAGTCACAAACAATAAAAAACAGTTTAAAGTAGATGGCAAAATGGTTGTAAAAGTTTTAAAGTGAGCAGAAAGTTATAAAAATACTTATTTTCAGCAGAATTCGCAGGATGCCTTTGATTTCATTCAGACTGACTTTAGATCTCTAGCTTAGGAGGCCAAATTCTGAGCAGCTCTAGTAAACTAAGCACAAACACCGGCAAATGCTGTGTTTAAATATCAGCTAAGTAAAACAGTTATCAATCTATCCAATAGGAAATTTTCAGTGGGAGAAAACTGAAGTTTCTCTGTCTCTAAGAAAATGCTATAAGAGTTTACAGAAGGAACTTCCAGAACCTGCACTAATTCCACCAGTTTTGTCAGCCTTGGAGGATGTTGGGGGTTCCAACAAGAATTCTGGAAACCCCAAAAACCAAGGACAGTCCAATTACATCAGAATGACTATTCAAAAGACTTTCTACCTCTCCCTTCAGACATGGGTTCTGAAGCTTTATCATCAAGATTACAGATGTCAATGGAAGGAAATCCCTCCTTTCCACAGTGCAACTTCTCACCCTCCAGACCAGACTAGACACTTCTGTTTCCACTTGCCCTTCATCACGTTGTCCTACAGAGTGACAAACCAGTTCCACTTCCCAAACGGGAAAGGGTTTTTTCTCATGGATGTTTTTAGGCCAAAGAAAGAAAATGCTTGGAAACTAGTTCTGGATCTTTCTTACCTAAACATATTTATGATCATGCCCAAATGCTATTCATCCAGGCTGCAGGCATTTATTACGGTTTTGTGTGTTTGGATTTCATTATCAGTTCTCTGGATTACCCTTTGGACTATCCACTGCACCAAGAATGTTCACAAGTGTCTAGTTCCAGTTATAGATCACTGTAGACTACAGGGTATCACATTTTTCCATATTTAGTTGACTTTCTTATATTTGCAGAGTCTTTTTCAAAGTGCCAGGAATCTCTCTCCTGGGTATGAGCTATGTTACATAGACAATGATTCTAAGAGAGCATTCAAAAGTCTTTCTTGACTCCTTCTCACAGGATTGTGATTCTGGGGTGTCAACTACACACCACAATTCAAATAATAGTTTGCCTTCCACATGACAAAAACATATATATATATATACATATATATATATATATATATATATATACATATATATATATATATATATGTGTGTGTGTGTGTGTGCACTTATATATATATATATATATACACACACACACACACACACACACACATACTTGGATTCGTATCCCTTCACAGAAAGACCATTTCACTGAGACCAAATCACCTAAAGTTCATTTCAATGAATGTTTATTTCACCTAAAACTCATTTCACTGACAAGTAGTACTCCAAGGCAAGTCAAAGGTATATGTCCTTTTCACAACTGTAGTGTGGCCCTGGTGTTATTATAACTATATATATGCTATATATAGTTGGGGGGGGGGGTGTAGCCCCTCACTTAATTTGGTTTTCTTTTGTCTGGTTTTGTTTTACATTATTTGGTAAAACCCAACTAGGTGGGGGCTATGCCACCCACAACCCCCAACTATATATACTAACACCAGGGTTGCACTACAGTGGGGAAAAGGATATATTGTTAAGAGAAAAAGTTTTAAAACATACTATTATTTGTCTCTTTCTCCCATCTAGCAAAATGAATATGCTATTTGCTGAAGTGTTGGTAAGAAAAGGTCATTGAACCATGTTTATTAAAGATGGGCTTTATCTATGATAGATGTAGTTTGCTTATGAACTTGAATAACACCTGTTTTCTATACTTCTGAATAAGAGTTAATTTATTGAGGCAGGCTCTGGAAAATTCCAGCTACCACTGTGGTTTTGAGGTAAACATTCTACACTAGCTGTGGTTTTGAGGTAAACATTCTACACTAACTGTGGTTTTTGAGGTAAAACATTCTTTTCTGAGGTAAATTGTGATCCTAGATGTTTTTCATAGCCAACTGTCAATTGTTAGAAATGTAACAAAAGCTATTTTGGCTAGTAACAGGAAAGTATAAAAGTTGATGTCAGTAACCAAACTGATCAGATTGAGATTATCTTGGCCAACATGTTGCTGTAATCTGGTTAGCAGTTAATAAAGGAAATTTTCATCACCTGAGGCAGATGTGACTCGCTTGAATTTTTTCTTCTGACATTTTGGTCCTTCGGACCGGAAACCTCTACGAAGATAAGGATCAGACCGACAGAGAGACCGAAAAACCTGTGCAGGTGAGGGTTTCTCATCTTAAGATTCCCTCGACGGAAAGCCCTCCGACTGATTTGTCGTTGGAAAGAGGCCGGCCGCTCTCTGATCCCTATCTGAGGGACGGTTTCCGAACCAAAAGGGGAAACGGAGTCTCATCTGGTTCAGGTAGGATGAAAATACCTTTTTTTTCTTTTAATTTAATTTAACCTTGTCGACAGGGGTTTTATTTTTAGTTAAGGGTGGGTAGGAATAATTGTTAAGATTATTTTGTTAGGATTACCTGTTATTTTGTTAGGATCCCCGTTAAGATAGCCCCATTTTGTAATAAGCCCTGTAAAAATCATTTTGATGCAGTCCTAAAATAAGAAATGCAGTCCTAAAATATACAGTCCTAAAAATAAGAAATGCAGTCCTAAAATATACAGTCCTAAAATAAGAAATCTAGGAAAACATGGGTTCAAGTTGCTGCAAGTGTGAGAGTGATGTCTGTTTAAATGTTGATGCTAAGTATATGAAAAGTTTAAACAAAAATAATGTTACATTTTTGAAGAAGTGGAAGTTGAAATATGATTTTGATGGTACACTGAATAAGAATGCCTGTGCAAAATTGGTTAGAGATTTGAAAAGAGATGCAGGAACTAGAACTAAAAAGCAAAGACAATTGGGACTTCCCCAAGCACAAAAATGGTTAGAAGAAGCAAATAAACAAGCTATAAAAGAAAAACAGTGTCAGGAAAAAGAGAAAATAAATCAAAAGGGATCACTGGTGCCAAGTGGAAAAGTAGCTTTATTTTTAGATAAGGAGGATGAGCACACAGTTTATGCAGTACAAAGGCAGGCAACCGCCCCACCGTATGGTGAAATTGCTGCTGCCATCCCGGGGGAACCTCCTCAATATCAGTCTGAAGATGTGGGATCTGTACAGCAGGGTGGGTTATTAGCTGCTCAAGGAAATGTTGTGACCCCTCCAATTTACCCACAAATTCCTGTAGTACCTAAAGTTGCTTTGCAACAGGTAGACCAACCTATGCAGTTAAGGTCAGGACCAGCAGGGCAAGGACGTTGGGCTATTAAACTTTCTGACCATTCAGAAGTTCTTCCCTTAATACAAGTAGCAAACCTACAAGCAGGAGATGTTGGACAAGAACCAACTATTTTAGTTTATCGTCCCTGGGCTAGAGAGAGGATATAAAACGAGCTACGGATGGTATTCCTCATCCCAAGGTTAATTTTCAAAAGTTTTCTGAGGACATAGTTGGTATGCGTTTAAGTTATCATCTAAATGGTTTAGAAGTAGAACAAGTAGTGCGACAAATCCTGGGTCCAGATTGGCACTTAGTTTGTGGTACTTGGACATGTAAGGCAGATGATGGCACTACATTAAAGCATAATTCTGGGGTGTTAGACACACGAGTCACTGATCTGTTAAAGAGAATTTCTGATAAGTGGCGTCCAAGAGCAGACTGGACAGTAATAAATCAGTGCATCCAAAATGATGATGAATCTGTAGATCACTATATTGTAAGACTGACAGAAGTGTTCAATAACCATTGTGGAATGATGATTCCGCAGGATCAGACTAATGATAGTCCGTATGAACAGCAATTGAAAAATGCTTTTCTTAAAGGTTGTAAGGCTCCGATAAGTAGTTTTATTACTAAGCACATGGCAGATCACAGAACATGTAGACTGCAACCTTTGTTTGAATATGCACGGCATGCTGAGCGACATTTTAATCTAAAAAAGAAAAAGAAATTACAAGTGTTAGCAGTAGGGGATGATGGTGGGATATTCTTAGTACAGGACCAAAGGGGGCAAGGGTGCCGTGGTGGCGTAAAAAACGTGGGGGCCCGCAATGGGACACGTTAAATGAACCGGGTGGACATTCAGCCTATAGGGAAAGGTTAAAACATGGAGAATGTTTTAAATGTGGTAGACGTGGGCACTTCGCTGCCGACTATGAAGAGTGGCAACATCCCCCACAGCTTACGAACAAGGGCTCCGCATGACTATATCATAGTAAAGAAAGGCGCCATCTTTATTATGGGGATAATGAAGAGGCAGACACTCTCTACAATGAATGTCAGAAACACTCTAATGGAAGGTTGGGATTGTGACTGTGAAGTCATAAACCTGGCAAATTTGGGTATTGTTATGCATCTAGATCAGAAACCCATGATAGAGTTTTTGGTTGAGGGACAAAAAGTGGAGTTTTTATGTGATTCAGGTGCATCGCGTACACTTTTGGGTCCAGCAGTTCTGCCTACGAACTGCAAAACAGATGAGTTTGTCCTTGTAAAAGCGGCAAACGGGAAAATTTATAAGGAACCACTGTCTCATCCTCTACTGTTCACAGATCCGCAAACAAACCAAACTGTTAGGTGTAGGGTAATTATATCAAAAGTTTGTCCAGTTAATTTGCTAGGAAGAGATCTGATGCATGTGTTTGGAATAGCGGCAATTCCCACACCTAAAGGTATTGAGGCAAAAAGGTTAGCGGATGGCTTAGTAGTACAGGGAGTACAAGACTTGTCTTACTGGTATAGCCTAGACTTGATTTCAGATGGCCCGGGGAGGGTGGATACAGAGTTGATCAATCTAGCTCTAAGTAAATCTAGGAGCGGGTCACCGCAGGTTGCGGCGCACTTACATTGTACAATGTTCTATAAGGCCCCTGGTCCGGATAAAGAATTTGAAAAAGAATTCTTTAAGCACAGGTGTGCAAGGATAATTTTGAATGATATGGTTTGGGATACGCAAGGTAATACAGTAGTAACCTGTACTTTGACTAAGGAAATGAGTTCTTTATATCCCTCAAGTTATAGCCCACATATCTCAGTTACTAAAGCAGTGGGGACACATTGGGTAGATTTGGCGAAAAAGGTAATGATTTGGAACACAATGTCTGAAAGTCAGTTGAAAGATCAACAGATCCAGGTACAAAGATTAAATTGGGTGACTTGGGCACAACCAAGTGTGCACCTCAGGGATGACAAAACAGAAAT
Source organism: Protopterus annectens (assembly GCF_019279795.1). Classification (NCBI taxonomy): domain Eukaryota; kingdom Metazoa; phylum Chordata; order Ceratodontiformes; family Protopteridae; genus Protopterus; species Protopterus annectens. The sequence continues at coordinate 35,049,815 of NC_056738.1, read as the reverse complement.
GGCATGACAAATCCTCCTAACTCAAGAGGAAGATAGTGCGTTAAGTGCCTTGCCTGTAGAGTTATGGTCAAAAGGTAAAGGAAATGTAGGATTAATGAAAACAGCAGGTGAAGTTTGTATAACTGCAAAGTCAGGTTTTAGACCTCGTAAGCACCAATATCCACTAAGTAAGCAAGCAGAGGAAGGAATTAAGCCAGTTATTGAACAGCTAAAACAGGTAGGAATTCTTGTTGAATGCCCAGATTCACCCTGCAATACTCCGTTGTTTCCTGTAAAGAAACTGGGTGGGTCATGGAGGTTGGTTCAGGATTTACAAGCAGTAAATTCAGCTGTGATCCCAAGAGCACCAGTAATGATTTACTACCTCAGCACAGATATTTTTCTGTCATAGATATAAGCAATGCTTTTTTCTCCATACCACTACACAAGGAGAGTAGATTTTGGTTTGCATTCACTTTCCAGGGTAAAAGATACACATACACCAGATTGCCACAGGGTTATTGTGAGAGTCCGACAATATTCGCACAAGAAATGGCTGCGAATTTAGCTCAGTTTGTTCCCCCAGAGGGAAGCCAGGCCCTGTTGTACGTAGATGATATTTTATTGGCCTCACCCACGCAGGAAAGTTGTAAAAAGGATACCCTAGCCCTTCTTAGTTTTTTAGCTGAGCAAGGACATAAAGTAAATAAAGAGAAGTTACAATTGTGGAAAGCACAAGTAAAGTATTTGGGTTACTTAGTCTCGCAGGAAGGTAGACAATTGGAAAATAAAAGAAAACAAGCAATTCTTGAAGCACCTATGCCTACGACTAAGCGGGAGATGATGTTGTTTTTAGGTGTGACTAATTTTTGTAGAAGTTGGATTCCTAATTATGCTGAGGAAGTAGGGCCATTGACCGCACTGATCTATGACACTCCCATGGCAGCTAAAAGTAATATACAGTGGACAGATAAGGCAATACAAGCATTTAATAGAATTAAGCAATTGATAGCAGGATCCTCTGTTTTGGGTTTTCCAAACTATTCTAAGCAGTTTGTACAAATGGTTGATTGTAAGGGAGGATATATGACTTCGGTTCTGGTACAAGTACATGGGGATAAACAGAGACCGATAGCTTTTTATTCCTCCAGATTAGATCCTGTTGCAAGGGCATTGCCGCATTGTGTTCAAGCTGTAGTGGCAGCCGCCATGGCAGTGCACGCCTCAGCATCATTAGTTTTGTTTCACCCATTAAAATTGCGAGTTCCACATTCAGTAGCTACTATACTTTTGCAAGATAAGATAACCTTTTTATCTCCTAGTCGACATTTGTCGTGTATGACAGTGCTGCTGACACAGCCACATATGACCATAGAAAGATGTACTACTCTTAATCCGGCGACACTTTTGCTGACTCCAGAAGAAGATACTCCACACGTTTGTTTAGAGAGCATTCATAACAAAGTACTTCCCTGACCAGATTTAACGGATATTCCGTTGGTAGATTCTGATCTTGTTTTGTTTGCAGATGGATCAGCAAAGAAGGACACTGTAGGAAAAACACTAGTAGGGTATGCTGTCACCACAGAAACTGAAGTTTTAGAAGCAAAAGGATTGTCAAATATTTATTCTGCCTAAGCAGCTGAGTTAGTGGCTTTGACTCGAGCTTGTACCTTAGGGGAGGGTAAAAAAGTGACAATTTATACAGATAGTCAATATGCTTTCTCCACTGTGCATGTTTTCGCCCAACAATGGAAGAATAGGGGAATGGTTACTGCGACAGGCAAACCAATAAATCAAAGAGATTTAATTTTACAGTTGTTAGATGCAGTGCAATTACCACTCCAGATAGCGATATGTAAATGTTCCGCACATACCAATAGAAAAGATCCTGTCTCCAGGGGAAATACTTTTGCTGATATGGCTGCAAAAAAGGCAGCTCAAGAAAATGATTTGCTTTTACATGACAACGATTTAGAGCCCGGACACCTCTTAGACTTAGAGACACTAAAAGTAATGCAAACATTGACAACACAGAAGGAAAAATGTCGTTGGGTGAAATATGGTATTACCCAACAGGATGGGCTGTATAGGGCATCAGATGGCAAAATGGTATTACCCTCAAACCTTTTTAGGTATGCTGCATTGGTTAGCCATGGACCTGCCTATGTAGGAGTACAGACAATGGTTCAAATAGTGTCTAAGGTGTTTTGGTGTAAAGGATTTTCAACTTATGCAAAGCGATTCTGTTTATCTTGTTTATTATGTGCAAAGTATAATGCTCAGGGGGGAGTTAAAAAATCTCAGCAGGCATTCCCTACCCCTCCATATCCATTCCACACACTCTTTATGGACTTTATTGAGTTGACACCTTCAGAGGGAAAAAGGTTCTGTCTAGTTATATTTGATGCTTTTTCTAAGTGGGTAGAAGCTTTTCCAGTAAAGCATCCTGATGCACACACAGTAGCAAAGCTTTTGACAACAGAAATAATTCCCCGATTTGGCCTTCCAAGGTGCATTTATAGTGATAATGGGTCTCGTTTTGTCAACCAGATTGTGCAGAAGTTGGGTCAAGTGTTTCAAATTGATCTCAAGTACCATTGTGCTTACCATCCCCAGTCAGCTGGACTGGTGGAGAGACACAATGGTGTCCTGAAGAGTAAGCTCCGCAAACTGATGGCAGAAATGCATAGATCCTGAACTGCGTGCCTTCCATTGGCACTCCTGTACATTCGAATCTCACCCTCCTATAAAGGACTTACACCATTTGAGCTTTTGTTTAGGAGACCATATTACATCCCGCAGTGGCAAGGATTGTTGCCTGCGGAACGTGAGGGGGGTGAGGATCTAGCGGATTATATGAAGAAGCTGCTAAATGTCAAGTCTCTTGTAACCAATGACTCCTTTACAGATGCCAGAAGTGAAACCTTGTTAAGCGTGGCACCCGGGGACTGCGTGTGGATCCGAATTGTGAAGAGAAAGAACTGGTCATCCCCCAGGTGGGAAGGCCCATATCAAGTACTTATCTCGACACCTACGGTTGTGAAGCTCGCAGAGAGGACTTTGTGGATTCATATCACCCACTGTAAAAAACTTAAGACTTTTCCTTCTACCATTGATGTTGGTCAGACTCCATCGGACCCCTGAACGCAAAGTCTGACTACAAAGGAAGGATGGCCATGCTCAATTGGTACTTGAACTGGTACTTGATGATGATTTTGGTGGCGAAAGTAAATATGTCCATACGAGAAGGAACAGTTGTGAGAGAAAAAGGAATGGTGGTGCTGCAAGCACAAACAGTTGTTACTACTGTGTTCAAGGTAAAACTTTGTGAAGGAATTTTGGACTGTTCTAAATGGAACAATAATGATTTCTTGACTCGTGCAAAATATTTGTGCAATAGAGACTGTACGTCCTGGTCAAATGTTTGGTGGTCAACAGATGTCAATGGATGGGAAACAAGTGGTGCAGTGATACCAGAGAAAGATAAAAGCAGTCAACAAAGAATAAAAATTGTGCATTTCCAAGGTACTGAAGTAATTACTATAACCATTGTGTCACCACAAGAAAGTGATTCAGGAGTTTATGGAATCGGAGTGTCACTTCCAATTGGAACTGATCCTTTGGGGACTTTCCAACTTAAAGTAAAAAGCCTTAAAAATGCTACAAGTAAAGCAGATTTTGCCTTCACAGAGGAAGAACAATTGTTACTCGAGACGGGATTCGCACACCATAATGAATGGTTATCTTGGGTTAGATATAGTACCCGAGAGGCACATCGTGAGAACTGTGTTTCTTGTGCTGAAGGTAAACAGCAATTAGTGACAGTCCCATTGATGCAAGCTGAAGGTAATCTGACGCGTCTGTTAAAGTTATTCTTCAACAAAACCGAAGATAAATGCAAAAATGAAACTCAGCGTTTTCCAGTCATAAGCAAAGTTGAGAAACCGCCTACAGCAATCTCTTATCCAGGTTCGTATATGTGCATTTCCAGAGATGGCACGGGAAAGAATTATGGCAATATGGGACAGAACTATTGCAATGTTACTGTGAATGGCAATGGGAATCCATTTCTGGAGAACCAAACTCATAGTTTAGCAGACATTTGGTGGTTATGTGGAGACAACAAACTCAGATCAAGGCTTACGATTCCCTGGAAGGGAACTTGTGCACTTGCAAAGTTATTTATGCCATTCTACATTTTCCCAGTTCCAGCAAGCAATTTCGTAAGAGAAGATGAAATAAAGCCGAGGTGGTTGAATAAGAGAAAAAGAGAGGCACCAAAGCAATCCTTCGATAGCAGTGTCTACATCGATAGCATTGGAGTACCAAGAGGCGTGCCTGATGAATACAAAGCAATAAAACAAATAGCGGCTGGTTTTGCATCCATCTTTGTCTGGATTCAACCCAATAAGAACGTGGACTGGATCAACTATATTTACTATAACCAGCAGCGTTTTGTGAACTATACCAAAGATGCATTAAAAGGTATTGCTGAACAACTGGAGGCCACTTCGCAGGTGGCATGGCAAAATCGAATTACGTTGGATATGCTCCTGGCCAAAGAAGGAGGAGTTTGCAGGATGTTTGGGACTTTCTGTTGTACATATATTCCGAATACCACTGCCCCTGATGAGAGCATCACTCGAGCTTTGAAAGGTTTGGAGATGTTATCCGAAGAATTGGCAGAGAACTCTGGGGTAAATAATCCCTTCACAGACTTTCTACAAGTGTGGTTTGGAAAATGGAGTCATCTCTCAGCAGTTTCCTGGTGTCCGTCGGAGTCGCTGTGGCTATCGTGGTGGTATGTGGTTGCTGTTGTATACCCTGTATCAGAGGTCTTCTACAAAGACTGGTTGATACTGCTGTTACGAAGATGATGTACCAGCAGTTGCAACAGACTGGTGAAAGTGAATACATTGAAATGTGACTTTTGCAAATGTTTTGAAGTTTAAAAGTTTGTCTTGCAAATTAAGTAATGTATGCAAAGAAAAGCTTAAGTTTTTACCATATATTGCTGAAATAAAAAAAGACAAATAAAAGTGTTTTGAGGGGGGAAATGTTAAGAGAAAAAGTTTTAAAACATACTATTATTTGTCTCTTTCTCCCAACTAGCAAAATGAATATGCTATTTGCTGAAGTGTTGGTAAGAAAAGGTCATTGAACCATGTTTATTAAAGATGGGCTTTATCTATGATAGATGTAGTTTCCTTATGAACTTGAACAACACCTGTTTTCTATACTTCTGAATAAGAGTTAATTTACTGAGGCAGACTCTGGAAAATTCCAGCTACCACTGTGGTTTTGAGGTAAACATTCTACACTAGCTGTGGTTTTGAGGTAAAACATTCTTTTCTGAGGTAAATTGTGATCCTAGATGTTTTTCATACCCAACTGTCAATTGTTAGAAATGTAACAAAAGCTATTTTGGCTAGTAACAGGAAAGTATAAAAGTTGATGTCAGTAACCAAGCTGATCAGATTGAGATCATCTTGGCCACCATGTTGCTGTAATCTGGTTAGCAGTTAATAAAGGAAATTTTCATCACCTGAGGCAAATGTGACTCACTTGAATTTTTTCTTCTGACACATATACCTTTGACTTGCCTTAGAGTACTACTTGTCAATGAAATGAGTTTTAGGTGAAATGAACTTTAGGTAATTTGGTGTCAGTGAAATGGTCTTTCAGTGAAGTGATATGAATATATATATATATATATATATATATATATATATATATATACACACACATATATATATATATACACATATATATATAGGTATATATATATATATATACCTATATATATATATATATATATATATATATATATATATATATATATATATATATATATATATATATATATATATATATATATATATATATATATATATATATATATATATATATATATATATATATATATATATATATATATATATATATATATATATATATATATATATATATATAGATATATATATATATATATATATATATGTATATATACGTATATATATATATATATATATATATATATATATACATATATATATATATATATATATATATATATATATATATATATATATATATATATATATATATATATATATATATATATATATATATATATATATATATATATATATATATATATATATACATATATATACATATATATATATATATATATATATATACATATATATATATATATATATATATATATATATATATATATATATATATATATATATATATATATATATATATATATATATATATATATATATATATATATATATATATATATATATATATATATATATATATATATATATATATATATATATATATATATATATATATATATATATATATATATATATATATATATATATATATATATATATATATATACATATATATATATATATATATATATATATATATATATATATATATATATATATATATATATATATATATATATATACATATATATATATATATATATATATATATATATATATATATATATATATATATATATATATATATATATATATATATATATATATATATATATATATATATATATATATATATATATATATATATATATATATATATATATATATATATATATATATATATATATATATATATATATATATATATATATATATATATATATATATATATATATATATATATATATATATATATATATATATACATATATATATATATATATATATATACATATATATATATATATATATATATATATATATATATATATATATATATATATATATATATATATATATATATATATATATATATATATATATATATATATATATATATATATATATATATATATATATATATATCCATATATATATATATATCCATATATATATATATATATATATATATATATATATATACATACATATATACATTAGAGAGAGAGAGAGATCTATTTCTAGGGCTTTCCACTCAGATATTGGTCATTGTGAGGGAATACGTCAGGATTTTGGGTCTCAGGGCTTCCATGAGTTCCATGACATCCCTGGCAAGACTCCACATGAGAAAAATATAGTGGTAATTGAAGTCTGTTTAGTCCCAACACTCCTTGTCTTTTCATATCCCAGTGAAGGGGGATGTCAGAACAGAAATTATTTGATGGAAACAACAAATATCCCTACAGCCAGATCTCCCCTTCTCCCTCCCTGTTCCAAAACAGTCAGTTACCACAGATGCCTCTGACTTTCCTTGGGGAGCAGTTTAAGGAGGGATACAAGTGCAAGTGTATGGGACACAAAGATCAGATGCAAGCACATAAATACACAAGAAATGTCTATCCTGCTCAAGGTAGTCAACTTTGAATCATCTCGGTTCCCTAGGATCTCTTCAAGTTGTTACAGACAATACACAGTATTGTGGTAAAGCAACAGGCAAGGGGGAACAAAGTCGTAATCCCTCAGCAGGCTAGCTATTTTAGCTTGGGATATAGCTTCACAGCACAATCTCACTCTACAGGCATACTACATTCCTTCAGAGCAAAATGGTGTGGCAGACAAGCTGAGCGGGACAAGGGCAAACCCTCATGATGGAAACTAGATCATGAGGTCTTCTAAGATTTGATACATATGTGAGGAGTTACTCAAGTAGACATCTTTGTCTCCTCTCTGAACAATCAGCTGGCAAGATTCTGCTCCAATATTCCATGTAAGAAGGCCTGGAAGACAGATGATTTTTCTTTTCCTTGGAAAATAATGTTCCTCTATGCTTTTCTACCCTTTCTACTAATATTCAGGGTACTTCTGAAGATTCAGAAGGAATCCCCCAACATCATTGTGGTGACTTCCTCCACGTTCAGACCACAGGGACAATTACCACAAGATTCCACGCATACTGGATCTACTCACATAAGAACTGGGGTGTTTGATACAACCCACATCAATCAACTTCAACTGACTGCCTGAATGATAGGGTCTTGCAGGTGCTAATGGAGGCAAGAAAGCCTACTACTACAGAACCATGCATTAGCAAATAGAAAATGTTTTCTAGTTCACTCTAGCAACATATCAGGGCTAGTTGTTCTCTGGGTTTATAATACTTGTGTGAGCTACTACCCTATGGCTTTTCTTCCTCCTCTATCAAGGTTCATTTATCGGCCATTTCAGCATGTCTGCTCATACATCCTCATTTTTTCAATGTATTCTCATGTCAAGATGTTTTTGAAAGGGGCTTTGTATAGCAGGCCTCCAAGAAAACCGGGGGGCCCTCCTTGGGATCTTAATTTGGTTTTAGAGATGTTAACACCTACTCTATTTGAACCAACTAACCTGGCTGATTTGAGGTTCTTAACATGGAAAACAGTTTCTCAGACTGCTCTGACTTTTGCAAGAAGGATTTTGGAGTTGCAAATCCTTATGGTGAGTCAACCTTGTCCCATTTCTCACAGGGACAGGGTTTTATTGAGAATTAAGTCTTCTTTTATGCCTAAAGTGGTATCTGAGTTTACTTTAAGCCAAACTAGCCATCTCCCCATTTTTACAGAACCCAAAAATGAGGCGGAAAGAATACTCCATACTCTGGTTGTCTACAGACAACTCGGATACTATCTTGACTGAACTAAATACATATGGTACAACCTGTGTCAAAACACTATTTCCAGGACTTACATTGAGCAACAGCTTAATTTCAGCTCTCCCAGTGTGAAAACAAAAACTCAGAGGAGGCAGCCAGCAAACTCATATTTTTGAGTAAATTTCAGTAAATGGCTAGTAAGTCCACTGCCTGGATGCCAACAAAAAATAAATACAGAGAATCTGAAAGAAAATCAACCACAAAGAATGAGGAAAAATCACTGATTAGGAAAAATTCTGCAGCTATTCAGCAAAGAGCAGTGCAAGCTTCAGCTTTGAGCCAAGACGTGACTTCCAGTAACCTACAGGAAAAAATAAGTCAAATGTACTCTGAGCTAAATAAAATAAATGAAACGCTGAAGGAGTACATCAACTCAAATAATATAAGGCTGGAAAAATGCAGGAAGCTTTAAAAAGATATTTAGATGAGGTGATAAAACTGCAAAACTCGGAGGTTTTAATGAAGAAAATGATGGCTGAATAGGAGACTGTTCAAGAATTAGAGGACAGAGCACATAGGGGAGATCTGAGATTTTCTACTGTACCAGAGAAGCTGGAAAGAACAGACTGTATTAATTTTATGAAAGTACAAATAAGCAACTGGACTGGTATTCCACAGCAGGAGTTGTTAAATGAAAGGGCACATAATGTGTATGCTCCAAACCTGGCCATGAGAAAGCAACCTAGACCTTTAATAGTAAAGATGCAATCCTAGGAGCAGGAGGAGTTGATTCTGACAAAACTGTGACAGAAGGACATAGTACTAAAAGTGGGAGGCAGTAGAGTATTTGTGGAAAAATGATTACTCACTGTACCACATGCAGAACTGGACTAAATGTATTCTACTAATCAAGGAATGTTAAGAAGCAGGTATGACATTCAAGTTGTTGTACACAGGTATTTTTAGAATATTCTTTCCTGGATGGACAACATAATTTTTTGATGCAGAGTACGCAAAGGTGGAAATACAAAAGTTTTTCCAACAAAATGTAAGCTATGAAACAAAAGGAGATTCTGCTTCTTGTTCTTCTGGTAATAAAGATCACAGAGAGACTGTGCCAATGAAACCCTTTCCAATGTTTCAAAGGAAAATGCTTGAAAGACAGAAAAAAAAGCGCAAGAGTGGAATAAAAGAATCGGGAGTACAATGAAATGAATCGGAGAATGGATTTAGGAGATCAACAGGAATAAAAGCAGCAACTCAGAAATTGATAAATGTGGGATTACAAGGCATTAATTATATTTGTAAAACATGGCAGAACAAAAAAACTGAAAATATTGGACTTTTTTGACTCTGGTAAACTTGTAGGAACACTAAAGCATATCCCCGCTCCATGCCATTAATGCTTGGAAGAACATTTTGGAGGGGGAAAAGGAAAGAAAGAATTAACTGTAAGTAAAAACAAAATTTTGTTCTCAATAGTCGTGTGTTTATAAAGCATGATATAATCTACATGCTATAATGTAAAGTTTTCTCAGTTGTTTTCAAGTGTAATGGGAATACTAAAGTAAACAGGTCCCCCAGTTTTTTTCCCTTCTTTTTTTCTCCTTGTTCAGTTTTAAGAAATGTAGACACTGCAACATAAAAAAGAAGAAAAGCCTGGTCAGAAGAGCAGTATACAAGAAAAATTGATGTGCTTTTTTTTACTCTTGTATAGGGGAATGACTGGATTAAGATCCTTGGCTTGATCTAGTACTCGGTTTTAAGAGAAATCAAATAAATAAAAATAAACACTGTCTAGCAAATAAATGAGGAGAGCTTCTAGAAGCAGCTCTGTATCTGGTTCTCATGTCTACATAGAGACAATCTGATAAAGAGCAATAAAAACAGAATACTTATTTTTTTCTCTGGCTAGGATATAATTTTTCTGAAAGCATTCATTTTTTTCCCTATCTGGGACAGTAATAAAGATAAGACAAAGCCAAACAGCACTTAGGAGAAGCACAGGCTATACCACACATCTTAGCATGGACAACCTTCCATTTAGGTTAACACAAGTTTGTGAGTGTGGCTGTCAGTCTAGGACATTGTTCCTATTAGGCGGGTAAAACTTCAATATTTGAAGATGTACATAGTTATATGCGTTAGTATTAAGTTAATGGGTTTTAGGGGTGTATTGGGAGTGTGTTTGTTTTTTATGTTTGAGAGCTTTCAATAAAACAAAAAGTTTTTTAGGATGTGACATAGGCTCAAATGGATATGAAAAGAGACAACTGTATAAAAGATCAACCGGACAAACATTACTGTATGCATGTAACACAAAAGTTGGAATTACACACATAACAAAAAAGCTGTTACACACACAAAAGGGTGGGAATAATAACTTTTTAACATAAAAATGCTTTCTATATTACCTTTAAATGTAAATAATCTCACAGATATATACAAAAAAGAAAGCGTAGTGAACATATTAAAGAATGCAGAGTGCAAATAGGGTATGTTACAGGAGACATATTTGGAAAGAAGTGAACATGTGAACTTGATAAGGAAAGGTTTTCATAACAGTTATTCAGCAGAAAACCAGGGACAAAGGAAAAGAGGAGTACTTATAGTAATCGCAACAGGAGATCCAATAGTGATAGAAGAGGATAAAAAAGATAATAATAGTAGATTTGTAGTACTAAGGGGTTACTGGCAAAGAAGAAGGAAGAAAACACTGGCGTGCATTTATACTACACCTAAAACGGGTCTATATTGCAACATCGAACGCTTAAAACGGCGAATGATGTTACATCGACACATTTTCAGCTGAAAATGTCAAATCCAAAGAACAGCGATTTCTTTCCTAGGGAAAGAAATCCCTGTTCCAACCTCCGCAAAAAAAAAACACATTACACACTTCCAAACACATACACACATACCCAATCCTAATTATACCCCCAAAAAAAACAGTAAACAACTAAATACACATATGCACATAACCCAAACATACATTTAATGAAAAAAAAAAAAAACAGTAAACATTTTAAACCATATGCACTTACCTTAACCCGCACCCTAACCCTAAGGTCAATAACTCTCACACATTTACATAAACAGCTCCAAACACATACACACTTACCTTAACCCTAATTCTACCCCCCAAAACAAAAGTAAACAACTGAAAACACATACACACATAACTCAACCATACATTTAACACAAAATATAAAACAGTAAACACTTTCATACATATGCACTTACCTTAACCCGCACCCTAACCCCAAGGTCAGTAATTGTTGCACAATCATGCTTGGGAGCTATACCAGACAAGGGCCACACTACACTTTTGAACACGGCAAAACAATGAAGCAGTCAAGTGACTTCTTTCTCAGGGAAAGAATTCGCTGAACAGCCGCTTCGCTGTTTTGCCTGTTCGCTCTACATGTGTCAACGAAAAACGCATTCGACATAATGCATTTTCGTTGTACTCATAGGAACCCCCGAAAACTGCTATAATGGAGCTTAAGAAAATTCTGGGAGAAATGATCAGCTTTCACATCAGGGAATATTACTTACAGGTGGGAACTAGAATTTGATTTGCAGCAGTGGAGATGTAGCAAAGGAAGGTAGATTTTTGAAGAATGTTATGACAATATTTGGCACAGAAGCTGTGAATTTAGTAGTAGGAGTTTGCAGTGAATTTATATATTATTAACCAAAATACAAAAAGTGGCCTAGACCAGACAGAACATATATTTCACAGAAACATGTGCATTTAATTCAAAGTTATGACACACATCCCATATCTACTTCATATCATGCACCAATAATATCCAAAATAAAAATGTAGGGTAAAAATAAGACACTGGGACTTTCCACCTATCTGTTGAAAACAGAGGCATTTAAGGAATATGTAGTGGAAATTATTCAGGAGTTATTAGAGAAGACTGAAATTTCTTCTGAAAATATAGTGAGTAGGGAATGGGATAAAATTAAAGTAGAGTTTAATAACAGGGTGGAAATAACAGAAAGAGAGATACAGTTAAGAAGAAAAAAGAATTGTTTAGAGGGACTGAAAAATTTTGTTAAAAGTATTGCAGAATAGGGGGAATCTTACAGAACAAGAAGAGGAGAAGCTGCAGAACGCTAAACAGAAAATAAATGGATTAGCTTCATAATATGCATGAGTTTAGAAAGACTGCTGTTAAGCAATTATTTTTTTATAATAACCCCAGAGCACACAAACTTTTAGCACAACGACTCAGGCAACAGAAAGTAGAAAAGGCTGTCACCAAGCTTAGAGAGTCCATAACAAGGAAGATAACAAGAGATCCTGTACAGGTGCTAGAATACTTCAAAAATTTTATAAAAGTCTGAATAAAGCAGAGAAATATAGAAATTAAGAAAAAATACAAGTATGCTAAGGTTAGAGGTAGATGAGACTCAATTACTAACAGGATACAAGGAGATGAGATAAAAATGGTAATGTATAACTAATTCACAGGAAAGCCCACAGGAAAAGATGGTATTTTTGTGAAAGCTTGGAAGCTAGAAGGGAAAAACTGATAAGGATCTGGAAGATTTTGTTAAACAGTATTTTAAGAGGAGGAGAAGCACTAACATCCTGGAAGAAAATGGTGGTGGTTGTAATACATAAAGAGGGTAAAGACCCATCAGATCCAGCCCAGCTTCATACAGGCCCATTTTAATCTTAAACTATGACTATAAAGCATTTATGTCTATAATGGCAAAGGTGATGCCAAAACTGACAGATATGGATCAATGTGGTTTTGTAGAGGGGAGGCAAACATTTGACAACATTAGCAAAACATTCATGATCTAGAGGAAAGCAGAGTGTAAGAAAATACCACCGTTGTTGGTAGGTCCTAATGCTGAGAAAGCATTTGACAGAGTAAGTTGGGAGTTTATGAAGAGGGAACAGAAGGATTTGCATTCCTTGATAAAATTATAAGGTTGATTAGGAGGATATTTGAGGGATCGGAGGTGAAAATTACAGTGGGTTCCTCTCTGACAATTTCTGTTTGACCAGAGGAACAAGGGAGGGATGTCCTCTTTCCCCTTTGTTATTTGCATTATATTTAGAACCACTGGTAAACAAAAGAATGGACTCAGAAATTCAAGGATATAATTGGCATGGTAGTCAAGAAAAGCTGACTATGTACAGATGATATTATTTTATATCTGATAAAACCAGAAAAGGACATTTCAGTGTTGATGAACATTTTGAGACAGTTTCAAATTTTTGGGGAATACAAAATTAATGAATCTAAAACAAAGGCAATAGCTGTAAATTATGTGCCCACAAAGGAACTGGTTCAGCAATATTCATATTTATGCAGACATGCTAAAATAAAGTACTTACACATATCGATTAAAAAGGATTCTGGTGTGGCAACCAAGGATATGTGGGAAAAGAATAAACAGAAGATAATACAAAAACGGAGAAACTGGAAGCTGTATTTTATGGATATGGATAGTTAAAATGTTTTAGTCCCTTTAGTTCTATACACAGGTCAGGCAAATTCTTATCAACCAGAGTAGAAGTTGTGGGTAGCAATTAATAAAGAGCTGATGGATTTTATCTAGGAGAGTTAAGTGGGGTAAGCTGATTCTTCCAAATGAACAAGGATGTATGGCATTATCAGACCAGAAAGGGTATTTCAGAGCTACATAGTTTAGGCTCCTATACATAGCCCAGGTAGGACCTACAATTCAAAGTGGAAAGGGATGATGATGAAACAGAGGAGAAGTTCAAGAAACAAGGAGAGACTGGGATTTTGGATGCAGATCCATAAGGAGAATAATAATAATAACCATACATAACATTATATTCATAAAGTAGTAGAAAATATTCTAAGAACTAAGCCAACACATTAATGGAGAAAGGAGATTCTGCTGCTAGGGGCAACTGCAATTAAGGATACAGACAATAGGGGCTGGAATTTATTGGAGAAAACTGGCAAATGAACGAAGGTATTGGGAGCAAATAATTAGAGAGGAAAAGGTAATGGAATGGGAAGAGGTCAATAATTTATTTGACCTATAGGCTAGAGATTGCATTCACTATCAAGGACTGATATCAGAGTACAGGCAAAGAGAAAGAAATAGGAGGATCCTAAGTGAAAGACTATCACTGGTAGAGTTTTTAGTAGAACCTAAAACAGCAGATGCTGTTAAAAAAGGAATAATTAGTACAGCATATAAAATATTGCATGATAACTATAAAAACCAATCAGAGGACGTTAGAAAAGATTGGGAAGAGAGGCTGGAAAAGCAATTCATAAAGAAATAATGGCGGATGTATATGCATGTCTCCCAAATATGCAACAAAGTCTAGAAGATTTAGGATTTTACTTGGAAGTGTTTCCATAGGTATTTTTACACCCAAAGTAGACTCCAAAGAATTGTTCCTCAGGTAGACAGCAAATGTTGGAGGTCTGATGGGGAAGAAAGAGGTAAATGGGAACATATTTTCTGGTGGTGTAATGAGCTGGTAGACTTTTAAAATTCTCTGCAGACTACTCTATCAGAAATACTGGCTCAGCAAACTGGTACTACTAAGAAAATGTTTTGAGCTACGATACAGAATTGGAATTACCTAGACATAGTAAGGCCTTGCTGAGTCTAATTATGGGGGCTGCCAAAAAAGCAATTGCTAGGAAATGAAAATCAAAGTCTAAACCAACTTTACTAGAAGTAGTGAATATAGTAACAGAGATAAAACAACTGGAATGGCATCTTTAGAAAAAGGTAGGAGGAAATTACATAGAAAAAATGTAAACTGTGGGAACAATACTTGCAGACGAGGAATGAGGTTTAAAAGAAGGCAGGATCTGAATGAGCTATGTAATATTTGACTGACAGTGACTGGATGGATTATGTGATGTATAATAATTGCAACTAAAGTTATGTCGATATGGTTTGTTTTCATTTATATAACTGTATGACTGCCTATGTCATGAGAGATAATTTAATAAAGACGCTTCTAGTTTAATTAAAAAAAATAAATAAATAAAAAAATAACAGTCTATTTCCAAATGGTTGTCTAAGGCTATTACACAAAAGTTATGCACTCACAATAACAATGCATCTGCGTTGTCCATTTTCATTCTTCCTCAACTGGTGGGTCTCAGATCTGACTTGGCCACTTGCACTATACTCACAGATTCAGCACTCAAACTCCTCCCTTTACCCAGAATGCTCCACCATCCTGATATAACTCAGATCGAGTTTGCTGCTCCAAACACTAATATATATATATATATATATATATATATATATATACATATATATATATATATACACACACACACATATATATATATATATATATATATATATATATATATATATATATATATATATAAATCACACACTATATCATTATGGAAAAGCAAGATAAAGGCACACAGGAAGTCTGGAGCCTAAACAGGGAACAAGTGGGTTCCCACATGGACATCCCGTAGGTCTCACTAGGAAGGGGGCTGGAAGGTGAGGAGTTGAGGAAGAATGAAAATGGACAGCACAGATGCAGCATTATGGTAGGCACATCATTTTTGTATCTGATGTTGTCATTTTCATTAATTTCTCAACTGATAGGACAGGTTCCCCAGCTAGGTGAACCTTGGGTGGTCCTCATGGAAGTATATTGCGCACTACAGTGGAATCAAATGCTGCCCTATTTCTGGAAAGTATGTCTAACTTTTAATGAGCAATAAAGGTATGAACATTCATCCAAACACCAGCTACACAAATATCATCTATGGACACTCTTCACCAGAAAGCAGATGAAGTGGATAAAGACCTCATGGAATGAACTTTGGGGGGCTTAGGTAGGGAAAAAAAACTCTTTCTTTATAAACACAAGATATACAATCAGTCAACCATTTAGCCAGGGTCACTTTAGACAACGCTTTACCCAATTTGGTCTTGGAGAAGGATACAAATAATTGGTCAATTTTCCTGAAATCTTTGGTTCTATGCAGATAGAATCTAAGCTGCCAATGTATGCCCAGAATATGTAGGATGTATTCTACTTTGACTGTGAATTTTGGAAAAAACACAGGCAAATTAATGACATGATTTATGTTGGGATGGATTCAGAAGCCACCTTAGGTTAAAAAAAAAAAAGATGGGTTTGTTCACAACAAAGCCCTATCCTTATGGAAGGTCAAGTATAAAGATTTCACAGAGAGGGCTTGAAGTTCAGATGCTCATCTAGCAGAAGTGATAGAGACCAGAAAAATTGTTTTCCAAGGACAAGTACTTCAGATCAATCTTAGCTGAAGGCTCAAAAGGACGCAAGATAAGAGCTTGTAACAGAAAAGTGAAATCCCAAGGGGGTGTAGGATCTTTAACTTGGGCCTGAGTAAAAAGGTACCCTTAAGAAAGGCCTTGCACAATTTCAAAGAAGCCAGAGAGGAACAATTCTCACCCGAGTGAAAATCTGAAATGGCCACTAATTGAACTTTAATAGTACAGTAACAAACCATGTTGTTAAAAAGGAAGCCAAAAAGTTGAGAACTGGTGAGAGTGGCATGGAGAGAGAACTGCTGAGACTGAGGCGGAGACGGGGTCCAAGCTTCTCTGAAGGGGCTAGACTGAAATTCGTTCCCATTTTCTTTTATAAATTTTCCTGGTGGAAAGCTTTTGAGAGGATAAAAGAATATCTTGAACTGGGAAGAAAAGCCTAGACTCTCTATAGCCATCACTGAGCTGGAGAAACCATGCGGTCAACTTGAGGCCATTGATGTCCAGATGTTTCATCCCTGTTGGATGAAACAAAAGGTGTAAACACAAATCCAGTATCATAACAGGTTATTAGACTAATGGCCCTGAGGCCCTTACAAGCCTAGCCAAGAGTTTATCCCCAAAAATGAAACATCAGTCAGCATCTGTCACCTCTGTCAATGAGGGAGAAAGGTGGAACCCCTGGGACAAATTTGGGTTTCCCACTCATCAAGGTTGCACTTGAAGAGGGTCAGCGAGATACCCTGTTTGGCATGCAGGAGTAGTCTATTCCAGAGATGGGGCAGCCCCTGGGAGACAAACCTGTCTCTCCAGCAGGTTTTGTTGATGTCACATATTAGATCTAGGCTTTTTGAGCAGGTAATGCAGGAGGAGTCAGACTTATGGATATGGAACATTTCTAGTAGGGCAGGGTCCAATATTGCCTTGTAGGAGAGACAAAGAACACCTAAGAGCAATCTGTACGATACCGAGTACAGTGATAGTGATTGGAGCCTGTCCGCACAGGACAGGTGATGGAGGCCATGGATTGTCTTTGTCTGGTATTTCTGTGGCCTTTCCAGTTGGTGCAGGTGTTTGGAGAGGTACATACCAAACGGGGCATTATATTCAATTACAGGCCTAATGAGGGAGGAGTACACAGAGGTAATAATCTCCTTTTTTCTGGATGCAATCCCTTTACTTATGAGATGAACCAAGTAAAAGGCTTTTCTAACCACTGCCACTACATGACGGTTGAATGTGAAACTGTTGTCAACCCGAGTGCCAGGTCTCGTGCTTAGGAGGTTGCTGTCAATGTGGTAATCAGTAGGGGCCTTGTTTTTGCCAAATGGTATGATAATAATACATTTTTTTGCATTTAACTTAAGGCCATGACTTTGGCATCAGTCATTTGTTGCTGTGAGACCCTCTTGCAGTATGTTAACATCATTTGGGGAGTCAATGACAGCACCCAACTTACAGTCATGACATCTGAGAAGTAGATGCCAACATTAGGGGTCCCAGGACATATCCCTGGGGAAAATCACTAATGACAGGTCTGCTGTCAGATGGCACCTATTATGACCTTGTGGGTCCTATCGGTGAGCCAGCTGGACAGTCACCCGATGAGCTAGGGATTTACACCAACTTGTGTTAGCTTTTTGATGATGCCAGAGAGAGGATTTGTGTCAAAGACCTTGGCCAAGTCAAGGTAAGCTGCATGTACTGACTTTCCCTCATCCAGGGCCTTGGTGACAGTCTGAAAGGAGTTGACCAGGTTAAACAGGCAAGATCTCCCCTGACAAATCCGAACTTGGTGGGGTCAAGTGCTTGGAGACTGCCTATGTCCTTGTTTATGAGATCCAGAATAAAGATGAAACTTGTCAAGCTAATGGGGAGATAGTTTCCGGAGTCGGTAGTGGCACCACCTTTGTGCAAGGGGATACCAATGGCAGTTCGCTCTGCTGGAATGAAGCCTGTAATTAGGCTGTGGTTGAATATGGTGCTCAATAGCAAAGCTAGTTCTTGATGGAGATGGTGCAGAATACAGCCTGGGATACTATCAAGTCCATGGAAACTGTGTTCTTTGCCTTGGATAGGGCCTTTAACACTTGATCTATGGAGATGTGAGGTGTGGGGCAAGTAACAGGGATGTCGAATGGGTCTTTGGAGGGGTGAAGTTTGCACTAAACCTATCAGCTTGGATAATTCAACAGGATCAGTGTAAGTGGTACCATTAAGTACTAATTTGGAATAAACCTAGGCTTTGCCATGGAGGTTTCTGAGATAACTGAAGAAGGCTTTGTGGTTTCCCTTTGTTTCTGAGGCAAATTTAAATTCATAAATGACTTTGGAGGTTTTCACTAATGATCTAATTTGCTTGTTGAGGCTGAGGAGGGAGTTTCTCCAAGTTGGAATTTGTTCCTTTTTACCCTTGGACAACAGTTTCTTCCTTTTGTTGTAAAGCCTATTGATAGAGGATGTCCGCCAGATAGGTTTATGTTTCTTGAGGAGCGGGTTTTAGTTCTGTTGGGTATGGCTGAGTCCATGCAGTTGTACAGGTGCTTGTATACTGCAGTGGCATACTGTTTAGCATAGTTGTCTGCATCCTCTAAGGGGGGCAGTGGTGTAAAGCTACTGATGCCCTCCCTAAGAAATTTGTAGTTAGTTTCTGAGAAGTTTTTTAGCCCGGTTATGGCAGGGGGGGGGGTGAGATAGAAACTTTGAATGAGACAGACTGATGATCTGATCTCACCAGGGAAGAACATACTATGGGAGTGGTTCAGCAATCACCCATGTTGGTGAGATCCAAGTCCAGAATGTTATCCCCCCTTGAGAGGGATTTGACAATCTGGTCTGGTGTGTTAGAATTGATGAAGTCAAGGAATCGTTGGGTGAGTGCATTAGTGCAGGAATACTCCATGCAGTCTATGGTGGGGTAGTTGAAGTCATCAAGAATCAGGGTGTTATGGGGTACCTTGATGGAGACAAGTAGGTCCAGGTAGAAGGAGTGGGTGTCCTGAGTCACGGAGGAGAGTCTATAGCTGGCTATAACTTGGATGGGTGTCTTGCCAATTGTTAATTGCACCTGGAGTAACTCCAGTGCGTAATGCTGGCAAACCAACCTGGAGGTGTGCCTGTCCTTAATGATGATAGAGACTCCACCACCCATAGTCCTTCTGACCTCATTTTCGGGTTGGAAAGTGTGGAATGGGGTACAGCCCAGTAAGGCTGGGGTGCTCCTCGCAGCCCTGAACCAAGTTTCTGTGACCGCACAGGCATCAGCAGCTTCCAGAGCGAGGAGAGCCTCCAGTGAGTATATTTTCAGGTTAAGGCTCCTAGAGTTAAGCAGCATGACCTTCAATTTGCTTTTTGACAGATCTTTTATGTTGGAAGATTTGTCTTTGGGACGTAGCCTAAAAAAGGCCCAATAGGGGAGGTAAGAGCCTTGGCCAGTATCCGGAACCCAAGGGGTGACAGGTGGAGGCCATCTCTGACAAAGCATCGAGACCTGTCAACCATGTCATCCAGGCAAATAGATACTGGATCCCATTGGAAAGACACCAGAAACTAAGCCAATTGCTGGAATAAATAATTTTTTTGCTAGTATTGTTGTATCATTCTTGGTGAAGGTAGGATGCTGCTTAGGGCTAGGGTCATACCTGCCTGGGACACATACTCTGACAACTCAATCAAGTCTCTCTTCATATAGTTCAGGGAGGCACATCTCAAATCACTCACACCAACATGGACAATGACAGAGTCATACTTGTACCTGTTGTGGAGAGACTTAAGTGCATGTGTGATGTGGCGGATTCTGGCACCTGACAGACAACTGACTGTGACCATCTCCTTGTCAAGCCTAGTGAGGAGGACATCAGTATGTCTCACTGTTGAGTCGCCAATGACTAGTATGTTTTGTTTATTCTTATGCCTTATGGGCTGCGTTGGTTTACTGTTATGCCTAATGAGCTGTGTATGTGACACACTGGTGTGTTGTCTACTGTGTGTGATGTGTTTGGTGTTGTGTGTGGACTGTTTGAGTGTGTTTTGGGGGTCTCTTTTGTTTACGTAAGTTTTTATTCAGGATGCCTGCATAGGTGGGTGTGTGTTGTGCTTGGCTATGTGATGTGGGTGGTGTGGTGTTTGTGCTGGCAATCTCTTCTTTGTCAGGAGTACTGACTGTGGCAGGAGACAGCATGGATTCCAGGTTACTGATGTAGATGCATTCCAAGGTGGATAGCAAAGATAAGACCAGAGGAATGGGAACAGAACCTGATGAGGCCAAAAGGGCGTAATGAGAATGACTGTGTTCTTCAACCAGGAAGTTTTCTGTAGAAATTTGGGGAGGTGCAGTAATGGTGGCTAACAGTAAAGGAGACCAGAGGGCCAATTGTGGACAATAGCATCTCTCTGTTTCTCCCCTCTGTGGAGGGACCAGGAAGAAGAACCTGCTGCACTTGTTGAGGGGAGAAGCAAAAAGATCACAGCATGGCTGGCCCCCATCATCATCGTAAGATCTTTTCCACCACTCCTTGACTGACAAACCACTCGTAAGGCATCAAAATGGACCTGCTTAGTCTGTCTGCAAGCACGCTGGTTTTCCCCGGTATGTGCGTTTCCATAAGAAAATGACTGGATGATATTGCCCATGCCACACTCTCATTGCCTCTTGACACAATGGGTAAGATCTAGTTCCCCCTGTTTACTGATATACCAGACTACTGACATGTTGCCTGTTTGTATCACAATCATGCTTAGGGGAGAACATCTTTAAAAGGATGCAATACTAGTAGGACTGCTCTCATTTCCAGGGCACTGATATGCAACTTGGCCTCTTCCAGGGACCACACACCTTGGACTGTCCTTCCCAAGAAATACCCCCACACCCAATTCAGAAGGCATACATGGTGACTGTGGCTAATGGCTGGGGGAGAACAAAGTGATGACCTTGACAAACATTTTCTGAATTAATCCACCAAAGAAGATATTCCTTGCAAACTTTGGAAATCTTGACTAGAGTACTCGAGGGATGCTGAAGAGTCCACTGCAGGACCCGCATAAGAAATCTGGCTAACGAAACTAGAGTTATTGCTGCTGCTATCGATCCTAAGGCTTGTAGCATTAAACATGCTATATGGTAAGAATGGGACATCACTTTCATGACATGTAATCTGACAGCAAGAACTCTTGTTAGAGGAAGCAAAGTTATCTGGTTGATTGTATCTAGATGAACATCTATGAACTCCAGAGTCTGCCATGTTGTGATTTGGTGTAATTGACCATGATGCCCAAGTAATGACATAACTGGAGCAAGTAATCCTTTGTCTGAATCAGTAGATGCCTGGATGGGACAATCAGGAGTCAGTCTAGATATGGAAACACTTGGAAGCCCAGCAGTCTCAGGTGAGCCGTAACCACCGCCATGAATTTGGTGAACACCCTGGGGGCTGTAGTGAGCCCAAAGGGCAGTGCTCTGAACTGGTAATGACTGGATCAAAGCCAGAAGCACAGGTGTCTTCTGGAGTGCCTGTTCATTTTGATATGATAGTGTGTATCCTGAAGATCTGTCAAGCACATTCAATTGTCCTTTTGCAGTACAGGAAAAATGGACTGAGCCATGAACATCCGGAACTTTGAATATTTTACATATTGATTTAGTTGGCAGAGTTCCAGAATTGGTCTCTAGTCCCCTGTCTTCTTTGGCACTAAAAAAAATCTTGAGGAATTTCTGGATCTTTGCTGGTTTGGGGGGACTTTATGGATGACTCTTTTGTCTAGCAGCTTTACTATTTCCAAGGCTGCTTCTTCCCTCTGATTTGGTGAAACATTGGAGATGTTTTTTATTTTTATTGAACGAATTTGGGAAAAATGGTATAAAATATCCTCTGGATATAATTTTCTACTCCAAAGTGTCTTTTGTGATGGATATCCAGGCTTCTGGGTGCAGAGATAAGTGCCCCCTGACTGCCTCCAGAGTACAGCAGTTGAGCAACCCTTCAGGAACGCCAGAAAGGTTTTTCAAAGACGGTATCCCTGAAGCCCTAGTTCTGCAGGCCACCTCTGCAGCAAGGGCAGCATCTTCCATTAGAGTTACCCCCTCTGCCCTGGGAAGAACTATCTTCTTGCGAGTCCTGAAAACTTACTTGGGACTTGCAAAACCACATCTTTTCACCATCTCATTGATTCCAGGAGAAGGAATTCTGAAGGTAGTAAAATGGATCCCAATGGCAGACAGGATCTTTTCATATTGCTCACTTCTGCAGAGTGTTTCCTTAACTGTGAGGCTGAACAAATATTAATCCATCAAAAGGAGCACTGATGAATGAAAACTTGAAGGGCTCCGCGAAATCACATAGGAGCATCCAGGTGTGCTTCCCGACTGCAATGCCAGAACACGCAGCTCTAGAAGTGCCCTGGGCTGCATGAGAGATCAGCCTCATGGACACGTTGGAAATAGACTGAAGGGTAGCCAGTTGTTTGCAGACTTTTTTCTGGTCTTCCCTTTGTAATCTGGTGAAGTGTGCCAAATGACTCAGCGACCAAAGAGCAAATGTCGCTCAGCTGTAAATGCGCTTGCCAAGTATGTCCAAAGTTCCGGACTCTACATTAGGGGGATGGACAAATAACCTCTGTTCTGCAAGTTCTCTCTTAGCTCAGGAGCAGGACATCTGCGTCAAAATGATGTGGCGGCAAACGAGATCCAAGGTATGTCAGGATGGTGAGGCATCGTGGGTAAAGGGAGGACCGTGACAACTGGAGCTGTGAGTCTAGTGAAAACAGCCAAATCGGATCCGAGGTCGGATCCAAGACCCATCAGTTGAGGAATGAATGAAAATGACAACATCAGATCTGCAGTTAAAAAGGAATAATCAGTAGAGCATATAATTAATGAATCAAGCAAAAGAAGTTAGGAAAGCCTGGGAAAAGAGAATGGAAAAGTGATGTACAATTGAACAATGGGAGAATATTTGTAGGGCTCCCAGATATGCAAAAGGTTCTAGAAGATTTAGGATTTTTTCATGGAAGTGTTTGTATAGGTAATGTTATACCCCAATTAGACTTCAGGAAATTGTTCCACAAGTGGGCATCAACTGTTAGAGCTGTGATAGGATAGACAGGTGTACTTCGAAACATGATTTTTTTTGGGACTGTAAAAAGTTGGTATACTTTAAAAATTCCCTGCAGTGTACATTGTCAGAAATGTTGAGGGAGCAAATTACTGTAATAAAGAAAACTATTCTTTTGCTTTGGGATATAGGAAATTGTTCCACAAGTAGGCATCAACTGTTAGAGCTGTGATAGGATAGACAGGTGTACTTCGAAACATGATTTTTTTGGGACTGTAAAAAGTTGGTATACTTTAAAAATTCCCTGCAGTGTACATTGTCAGAAATGTTGAGGGAGCAAATTACTGTAATAAAGAAAACTATTCTTTTGCTTTGGGATACAGAAACTGTCTACACACAGTAAGGCCTTACAAAGTTTAATGCTGTTGGCTGCCCAAAAAGTGATTTCTAGAAAACAGAAATCAGAAGCTAAACTAACCGTAACAGAATTAATGAATGTTGTAAAGGAGATAAAAGAATTAGAGGTGGGATCTTTAAAAAAGGGAAGGGGCAAGCTACACAGAGGTAAATATAATCTGTGAAAACAATATATACAAAATAATGTTCAGGAGAAGGACTGAAATTTCAGGGAATGCAGGATCCAATCAAAGTAATTTTAAACTGAATAACTGTTAGGAAATAACCCATGCAAGTAATGATTTGTTTATTTTTTATAACTGTATGTATATCCATGGAATGGTGTACCATGTGAAGTTAATAAAGGTGTTAGAATATTTTTCAGTTAATTTTTTTCCAAAGTCTTGTAACTGGAAGAGAAGTTAATCATCATAATGGGATATTTTTGTTGAGTTAGTGTAAAATAACGTGTGCTAAATAAATGAAAGCGTTGCTATTTTTTCCTACTGCTGATAGTGGCTAAGAAAGTCATAACTAGAAAATGAAACCAAAAACAAACCCTAAATAAGAGGTAAAAAAAAGATGATTATACATTCATAGGTTAAGTACTAGGCTAGTTGTCCTTGCAGGCCATTTTAAACCTAGTCAATTTCCTTTTTGTGCAGGCCATTTTAAACCTAGTCAATTTCCTTTTTGTGCTCATCTGGTTAGAGATTTTTGGGCTCAAAACAACCCCTTTCATTTAGTTACAGATTGTCCTTCCACATCCCATGGTCGATAATTATATATTTCCCCTAATGAGAATAACTGGCATCATACCACAGATAATTTGAGGGGACCTGTGCAAGGGATAAACCATTTAGGAGCTACTTCTGTCCATAAGTAATACAGGGAGCAGTCTTCCAGTAAGTTTTCTGTTTTCCATCCATAGATTCAAATTGTGCTTGAATATGGACAGGGATGAACTTTGTTTTATGTGGTTAAGGAGATACACCTGTCCCTCCAAAACTTTCTGTTGATGTTGCAGAAGAGGTTTAGATCCCATGATGGCTCCCTACTGAAATGTCGGCACTCAAAATGCTGACTGCTGACATGCTGAAAAAAAAAAAGACTGAAAACATAGAAGAAGAAGAGCAAATATGGAAGATCGCTAATCTCCTTAAAACTTCTTTTTCCAGTGGACGAGCTCCCGCTGCACACACCCATGTGGGGGGAAGCCCCTCACTCCCAAAGCACTTATATATACCTACTCTTAGTCTGCCATACCATGGAGAAAAGGGAATATTCCAAGAAATTACATTTTGGACTTAGTATATGTAAGTCCGATCTTTTGGCCATTCAGTCTCCATATTTCAGGACTTGGTCTAGTGGGTCCCAACATTTCAAAAGGTTACCTCCCTGGACTGAGTAGTTCTGATATCATTTGACTTGCTAAACTGCAGTAAATCCATCGATGTTTGGTCCGAGGATGCCACATATGCCACACACGAGTCACCTCTTAGCAGTCTGTAGGATACAGGGTAGCGTGACAGAGCTTTGAGTAGGATCGTGTAGGATATGTTATTTAGGCCATATATCCTTTTAGTAAAGCACCTCTGTGGATGTTCCATTTGTAGCATGTATCAGAACAGATATATGCCAAAGGGGGCATTACATTCAATGACTGGCCTAATGAGAGCTGACAATGACATCCCTAGATCTACATACAATCCCTTTGTTTATACACAATGCAATATAGAAGGACTTTATTACAACAATGGACATGTATTGGTCAAAAATTAGGTCACTGTCCACATAAGTTCCCAAATCCTGAACAACTGGGTCATCTCTTAGAGCTGTATTGTCAATGTTGTAGTTCCCTCGGGTAGACAACTTCCCAAAGAATACAATAATGCAGTTTTTGGCATTTAGTTTCAGTCCATGATTTTGGCACCGGTTATTTATTGGGGACAAACATTCCTGCTGGATTGATAAGTCACTTGGGGATTCAATGACTGCTGCTCGTTTGCAGTCATCTGAAATTTAGTCAGCCAGAGCCCTTTGTTATTGACTTTTACTTCAGAAAAGCAGATGCCAGATAGGAGATATCCCAACACAGAACTCTGGGGGACTCCACTAGTGACTGGTCTCTTTGTAGAGCAAACTTCCCCTACTTTGATTTGTGGCACTGCACATTTCAATGGATAACATCAATATTGTGTATTACATCAATGTTTAAAAAGTGGTCACACAACACAAGCACACTGTATGACTATACATTGTACACATATCTGCAGTCTGTTCTGCACAGTAAGAGGAAGAAACACACACTCACAGAAGACAGTCAGTCCTGTATTCGAACTCCCTTCCTATTTATCGACACAATTTACAAGCAAGTGTATTACAAGCATATGCCACAGTAGAAGTCTGACTACATCTGAGCCACATTGCGTCTTTGAAGGGATTTCAGCTGTGTCATGCATAACAGATGTGTGTTCAAAAATGTCATTTACAGCCATGTAGAATTCTAAATGTTGTCAATACTAAGAGATGGAAGAAACTCTTGCATACATACACACACACACACAACACACACACACACACACACACACACACACACACACACACACACACACACACACACACGGTCATGAGGTTCTCACTAATGTAGTTTAACTCCCTACTCATCTACTGACAGAATCTACATGCAAGTATATTATACACATGCACCACAGAAGAGGTCTGACTAGTGGTATGAGAGTGCAGTTTATAAAGGACGACCTCATCAGTGTGTTTCATCAGACAGTTTGTGTTTGTGGACAGAGGGAAAAGAAGATGTGGGATTCATCTCACCATGTAAATGTTTCTCAAGAGTGGGAATCAAATGAGTACAGCTGTTGAATTAATCCTCCAGTTAAGCTATGGCCCACCATCACGCACATACACTCAAGCTGACTACTATGAGATTAGAAACTCCTACCTATCTAGCTACACAATCTAGAGGACACAGTACTTAATGCAAGCATTGATGTTGATTCACCCTCCATTGTCAAACTTTATCCAGACTGCTAGTTCAGCGAGACCAGTAATACATAAGGTCATATTTACATGACTCTATACACAATCCATGTATGCGTGTGCGTGCGCGCACACACACATGCGCATGCATGCACACAGACACATGTGCACAAGCACACACACAAACCCACATACACACGTGCACATGCGCACACACACTCACAAACACACGTGCGCACACACAAACACACACTCACGCGCACACACATGCACGTGCACACATGCACAAACACACGCGTGTACACAGGCGCACACAAACACACATGCATGTGCACACACACGCACGCACATGTGCACACACATGCATTCGCACACACACACTTGCATGCACATGTGTGCACCTGCATGCACACATGTGCACGCACACAAACACACGTGCGCACACACGGCCACACGTACGTGCACGTACGCACACACACACAGACACACACACACACACACACACACACACACACACACACACACACACACACACACACTGCCTGCTGTGAGATCAGAAACACCTATCCATCTAGTTATACAATCTAGAGGACACAGTACTTAACACAAGTGCCACCAAAGTGATCTAATGTCTACATTGTGATAGTGCAGTGTATATAGGATTAGTTTTTTATTCTGGCTCAGAGAAGATATTGTGCTATTGCAATCCTCTGATCAATAAATGCATACTGCTGAGTTAGGTCAGCTATGCTGTCATTAATATATATTGCAGAACCGAAATGAACATATACCCATAGTACATGATATTCTGTAGATGAAACACACACACTTGTGAAACACAGGATGAGCAATGATACATTTATGGCTGCTCAGGTTAGAATGGTGGTATCTAACTCTTAATGAATAAAAAAAATAAAAAATAAAATAAATAAATAAAAAAATCAGAGAAACTAGTGGTCTTAAAACTTTGATGTTGAACTCAGTCACAATATTCTCCATTCCAATTCATTTTTTTTTATTTGTGATCTTTGGTTATGCGCCCAAGGATTTGCTCAGGTCCTAGGAATCAACTTTGTTGGCTCCTCTCAGCACAGAGAATATTGTGACTGAGCTCATGAAAGAAGTTTTAAGACCACTAGTTTCGCAGTTTTTTTTTTCCTCAACACTATGTATGCTAGATTCTATTTTTGAATTAAGCTTTGGCCTTAACATGTCAAATGTAGTGTTGTGCTTGCCTTCCCCCATCTGCATGAAGTTAGACGGCAAGCAAATGGGGTTAACTGCTGAAGGAAAAATGTGAAAACTAATTTGGTTAGCATTCTCTAGTGCAAACAGGCTTAGCAGTGATACATATCTATCAGCACGTAGGGCAGTACTGAGTAGAGAAAATCCACCAGTCACCTAACTTTCTCTGTGGCACAAGGTACAAGCTCAGCAACCTAAATGAAGAAGCGATGTGAAGCATGGTTTGATTCCAGTATGCAGACAATTTAACAAAGATTGTCAAAATGTGATTATTATAAGCAATTCTGATCACGTTTGTCGCTTGTTCATCTCTAATACAAATAATAAGAAGGCTTGGGGTTTCATTCATATCCTTTAATACATAGAAACACATCAGGATGGATAACAGCATATTTAAATATGAATAAATTAACTAACAGACAGAGCTTACATACATGCATACATACATACATACATGTTCACATCTCTACAGCTAACTACAAAATGGCAGTCATGCTCGCACATGCTCAGTATTTATATTCTAGTGCAAGCCCTTGGATAGCTTCTTAAAGGTATATACACACTCACTGATCTACATCCTCCATCTTAAAAAGATTGCCCTTTATGCAAAACAATAGCAGAGATAGGTATGCATTACTATGTACATCAGAAACAAAATACAATGTTCATGCCCAGGTTGCTTCCTATCTACTGCATGGTTTAGAGATTTGACCATATCTTGTAACATAACAGCCGGGACTAAAATTAGCAACAGGGACAGTCTGCGGTGCAAAACTCGTATCAGGAACTTCTGGATTCATCACAGGAATGAGAATGTCCTCTGAAACTTCTTCTGGAACTGGAACACTATTTAGCTCACTCTGAGATAAAGAGTTTCTCTCACAGGCTATTTGCTGTGGTAAACTCTTGGATACTGCTAGTAAATGCCTCCAATTCCACCTAAAAATTCCTTATTCTGTTTTCACAATGTATTTTCTCGGCTCTGGATAAATATTTTTCATGACACCAATACAATCATAACCTTTGGATGTTTGCATCCCTTACCACCTCTCCTTTTTGTAATGGATTGAGCATTCTGCTGGTCCTGTCGTAGTAGAACTTCTGGAATAGGCATTTCTTCAACAGATTGTTCTTCACGGATTTGCTGTTCTTGACACATGGAAGCAACAAATGACTACTGAGTCTTAATGTGGTTCTGATTTGTCTCAACAGAAGTCTCTGAGCAGGTAAACCAAGATGTTTATCACGAGGAATATTTCTGAGATTCAAGAGATTCAGGAAAACATCACTATTATCTCATTTTGACTTCTCTCAAGTAACTGTTCTGCACTTTGCACTGCACGTTCTGCTAAACCATTTGACTCCGGGTACTTGGTGCAGCGGTAGCGTTGTTGCCTCACAGTAAGGGGTTCTCCCGTTCGATTCTTGGCTGGAGTGCGGGGAGTGCCTTCTATGTGGAGTCTGCATGTCCTCCCCGTGGTTGGGTGACATCTGAAAGACATGCATAAATAGGCGTGCCTTCGTTGAAGGTTGGACATCGAGCTGGCACCTCGGCGTTCGTGAAAATCTGCTACCAATCATTAGCGGACTGGGAAAAGCCAAAAGACAAACAACAACAACAACTCTGGACTACTTGTGACATGAGTAAAGTCCCACTCTTCAGCAAATCTTTTGAACTGTTGGCTTGTAAACTGGAAAACATTACTACTATCTCATTTTGACTTCTCTCAAGTAACGGTTCTGCACTTTGCACTGCACATTCTGCTAAACCATTTGACTCTGGGTACTCTGGACTACTTGTAACATGAGTAGAGTCCCATTCTTCAGCAAATCTTTTGAACTGTTGGCTTGTAAACTGTGTGCCATTGTCTGAAATAACTTTGTGCTCCTCGCACCTGTACCTCTGTAGCTGGGCACAGGTAGTAGGCAAGCAACAAACTTGGGAGCCGAGGAAGTAGTCACGGAGACAAAAACATCAAGGTTATGGTCAAAAAAGGAAGTTTTTCTACAACAAAGGGAAAAAAGTTTTTCAACAACAACAACAAAAACTTCAAGGGGAACTTTTATGGGAACAGGAAGGAGCAGTGTTGCTGCCAGCAAGGAACAAGAACATACAATGTATAAAACGGAGCTGGAGAGAATTATCAGCATCGCAATTGGAATTAGGACTAACACTACTCAAAGGTACGGTTAATTTGAACTTTAAAATAGTAAATTTGTCTTCTGTGGTGTTAAATATAGAACAAATTAATGTTCTCAGCAAAGGACTCAATTTTGTGCCATCTTCAAGGGCCAATATTGTGTCTGTGATTAATGCTTTGAGGGGTTTTATACAAAAAAATTAATTTGAAATGTCTTTTTAAAGATAGGGCATATAAGAAATATTGCTTTAGGAAACCTAGTGTTTCCAATCCTCCCCTAAGGCCAGAGTTAGAAGCATTTTTGCTCACGTGTGAAAAAGAAGTCAGACATGCATTGAATAACCACAATAAGAATTGTATTTACAATATGTCTAGGATGGAGAAGGATGCCTTACAGCTGTTAATGGATGATAAAGATATTTTATATCACCAAAGCTGATAAGGGGAATGCAGTAGTAGTCATGGACTATAGTTTTTACAAAAAAAGCATCTATGATGTATTACCTGATGCTGATTTTTATGCAGAAGTTAATTGGGTGGACCTTGATAACAGTTTTAATTTCATCAACTCATTAATTGAGGAATGGTTGGTGGAAGGAAGAATCAGCAATGAATTAGCTGTTTTTTTTTTCTGTGTCAATATGCCTACGGTGGGAAGTTTTTTTTGGTCTACCCAAAATACACAAGAACTTGGATATACCAAGTTTTAACCCTATAGTGGCCATTAGTGGCAGCAAAACTGAGTCCATGGCTATATATGTGGACAGATGCTTGCAAAAAGCAGTCACTTCAGCGGAATCATATATCAAGGATTCATTTGATTTTAAAGAGAGTGTGAAAAATGTTTCTTTGAGAGATGACACGTGTTTAGCAACTGCAGATGTATGTTCATTGTATACTGTAATTCCCAAAGAAGAGGGAATCGAGAGGGTTACAGGAGTTTTGAGGGGTTGTCCTAATTTCACTGGTGAGGAAATCAGTCTGATGGCTGAACTTTTAGATGTGATATTGTCTTACAATTTTTTTTACTTCTGACAACAGATTTTTTAGACAAAACAAAGGTGTGGCTATTGGGGCAACTATGGCCCTGAGCTATGCCAATTTGTTTATGACTAGTTGGGAAAGGGAATTAATTTTTAATTCCACATTTGTTAATAATATTTATTTTTACAAGAGTTTTATAGATGACTTGTTTTTTTATGGGAAGGTCCTGAATCGGAATTGAATTTTTGTGAATATTTAAATTCTGTTACTGGTTATTTAAAGTTTTCTTTTAATAGAAGCAAAATTAGTGTGGGTTACCTGGATCTGACTGTGTATTAAAAAATGGATAAAATCTTGGTCAAAATATATAAAAAAAGATGTTCAATGTAATAGTTACTTGGAGTATAGTAGCTTACATAGTGTAAATTTGAAAAATAATACCGTGTTTAGTCAGTTTGATAGAATTAACACACTCACTGAGGAAGATAAGCATATTTTAGAAGAATGTGAGATTTTAAGAAAGAAATTTCTGATAAGAGGTTACCCTATGGGGGTAATAAGTGAAACAATAGCAAAAATCAAAGCTGTGAGAGAAAAGGGGACATTTAATGATATAGAAAAGAATGGGGGAGTAGTATATTACAATTTAAGTTGTACATTGGCCAATTCAGTAGAGTTGTATAGTATAAAGCAGATTATCACAAACAATTGGAAATTTTTAAAGAATTTTCAAGAGTCAAGTAAGTTTTTATGTGAGAAACCTATTTTTGTTACCTAGAGAGGGAAAAGTCTCAAGGATCTTTTAGAAAACAAAATATATAATACTCCTACAAGTTATAATGGGATGTGAAGATTTGAGGACTGTAATTATTGTAAATTCGTGATACTGGGTAACAAAATAGTAGTACGGGTTAGGGATTATACCATTAATATCAAGGGCAATTATAATTGTAGGTCCAAGTTTATTGTGTACCTAGAATTATGTGATTCTTGTAATTGATTCTATATTGGAAGATCTATACGTAGCTTCCACCAAAGAATCTATGAACATCTGTGGGCAGTTGAAAAGCTGGATGTGACTAATGCTTTAGCAAGACACGTTGTTAACTATCACAATAATGTCAAAGTGGGGTTCAATTTTATTATCATTGACCAAGTTTTAAATGCAAACAAAAGATGGGATGCAGAAGAAGATTTAAACTGGAAAGAATATGCTTGGCAAGTGAGGTTAAACACAGGTGCAGATCCAGGTATGTCTGAAAAAGAAAACTTTAAAGCAGTGTTATGTAAGAAAGGGTTAAAACACTGCTAATGTTTCAGATCATGTGATTTGAGTAACATATAAATGTGAGGTTTGTATGTGGGACAACCAGGTCTGAAGAAATTCTTTATGAATGAAAGTGCTTACCGGTTGTTTTTTTTGTTTTATTTTTAAATAAATAGTGAGTGTTTTATTGCCATTTTCGTTTTGGATTCATTATGTTAACAACTGGAGCTGTGGAGTTTTATTTAGGTTAGGAAGTAAGTCAATCTTGAACCAATTGGGAGTAAGAGTCTACTAACACCAACTAATGTTGACCATTCCACTCTCAAAGATATCCAGTGGTGGATTCAGGAATCTGCAAGGGGTAGGGGGGCAGTCTGGTTAACTGACTACCACAGTGGGCGTGGAAAAGTAGGACACTGGGCTTGGTGGCTATGGAAAGATCACCTTAAGATGTTTAGACATTATGTGTGAAAAGACAGTAATATACATTCAGTTGCTCATGATTTTGTTGTGGATGTGGTAGAAGAAAAGTACAGTTGTGTACCTACCATAAATGTAGATGTTCGAGTGTATTCACTGTTGCAGTCATTACACTTGGGTTATCCTGCTGGCAGGCAACCCGCAGTCGGCCTGAATTCCAAAGTCCTGGTCTGGCGTCGGTTCCTGTCACCTCTTCCCTGACGTCAGTGCGCCAGGGGTATAAAAGATGCAGCCGATGCCATTTTCTTCAGTTTTTCTTGCCCCAGATGTCAGGTGCCCCCAAAAGGGTAGGCTAAAAATTCTGCTTATACAAAATCATGCACTAACATAAACATTACCTTCATCTACAAGCAAATACACCACATAGGTTGCATAGAATAGAGAAGTATAGATAAGTCCCAGCAATGAAAAGGGGGATGGAGGGAGGGTAACCTGGACTGCAATGGTGAATACACTCGAACATCTACATTTATGGTAGGTACACAACTGTACTATGTTCATCGTGTTTCACTGTTGCAGTCATTACACTTGGGTTGAATCCCAAAGCTAAGGTTGGGTGGCTGGGCCTAAATAGAATTAGGAGTGGCTATGAGGCCCTGCAGAACTGCAGTGGCAAAGCCTGCTCTGGATTTACAGTAAAGAGGTAAGTGGTAGTGCTTTGTAAAAGTGTGCACTGAAGTCCAAGCTGCAGCCTCCAAAATATCCTTGGTTGGTACTCCTCTGAGCAAGGCTGCTGAAGTGGCTGCTGCTCTGGTAGAATGTGGCCTAATGCCCTTAGGCAGTGATTTGCCATGTTGTGAATAGCAGAAACGAATGCAGTGGCCTATACATTTTGAAATAGTCTGCTTTGAAATAGCCTTTCCTTGTGATCCTACAGCATATGCCACTAAAAGTTGCTCAGTCTTTCTGAAAGCTTTAGTTTTGTCCAAGTAGAAGCGTAGCTGTCTGTGTATGTCCAAAGAATGCAGAAGTCTCTCCCCTTTATTCTGTGAGTTAGGATAAAAGGTAGGCAAATGAACAGTTTGGTTAAGAGCCACACTGGACACTACCTTAGGCATAAATGATGGGTTTGTCCTCAGAGAAACCCTGTCCGGATGGAAAATAATAAAAGGTTCCACAGCCATTAATGCCTGTAACTCTGAGACTCTTCTTGCTGAAGTTATTGCTAGGAGCAGAGCTGTTTTCCATGATAAGAACTTTATGTCGGCTGTATTGGCTGGCTCAAAAGGAGGCAGTGTGAGCTTTTCCAAGACAAAATTGAGGTCCCATGTAGATATTGGTGCTTTCCTTGGAGGACTTATGTTTTTGGCCCCTCTGAGGTACTGCCTCAGCAGTGGATGGGAAAATATAGGTGGGTCTGTATTGTAATGAGCTGAAATGGCAGAGGTGTGGATCTTAATTGATGAGAAGGATAGGCCTTTGTCCAGCATCTCAGTAAGGTATTGTAAAATCTGAGGAATATTTGGTACAAGCGTGTTAATTCCTTGTGCCTGGTTCCAAGCACAGAATCTCTTCCATTTTTCTGCATAAGATTTTCTGGTGCTGGGCCTCCTGGCCTCCAAAATAACATCCATAACCGCTTTAGAGAGAGGTGTGTCCTGAGTGGTTATAATATCAGCTATGCAGCCAGATTTAGTGTTCTGAGTTGGCTGTGCAGGATCTGATTGCTTTGTTGGGTCAGTAGATGAGGAATTTGAGGTAACGTCCAGGCTGGGCCTTGAGACAAGTTCTTTAGGATTGGATACCAGTGCTGGCGTGGCCAGTCTGGGGCAATCAATATCATTTTTGGCTTCTCTTGTCTGCCCTTTAGGAGTACCTTGGGGAGGAGAGGCAGTGGAGGAAACGCATAAACTGTAAGGGTTTTCCAGCTGAATGAAAGAGCATCCACTTTACATGTTTGTTTGTGAGAAGTCCTTGTGCAGAATCTCTGTAGTTGGCAGTTGTGAAGGGAGGCAAATAGATCTATGTCTGGGCATCCCCATTTCCTTGTTATCATGCTGAAGACTTGTGGATCTAGTTTCCACTTGTGAGGGTCCATGAGGTTTCTGCTTAGTTCGTCTGCCAGAGTATTTGTTTTTCCTGGCAGGAATTGTGCTTGCAAGTGCACTTGATAAGTCAATGCTGTGTTCCACAAAGTCATGGCTTGTCTGCAGAGGGGGTAGGAATTTGTGCCTCCTTGCTTATGTACCACATGACTGTAGTATTGTCCGTTTTTATCATTAGTTGTCCTGGATGGAGTAAATCCTTAAAGGATGTCAGGGCATTCTGTACAGCTAGCATCTCTTTTTGATTGATATGAAGATGCATTTGGCTTGCGGGCCATGTGCCCTGAATACATTTTCCTGCCATGTGGGCCCCCTAGGCATAATCTGATGCATCTGTTAGTGTCTGCCTGGCTGTGGGTAAGATGAAGGGCTGTCCCTTGTTGTGGTGACAGGCCTGTGCCCACCATCGAAACTCCTGTTGTAGGCAGGGAATGAGAGTAATTAGTGTTTCCAGGATGTGGCAATGTTGAGTCCAAACACTTTTTAGGTACCATTGTAGCTTCCTCATATGCAGACTTGCATATGGAATTAGTAGAATGCAGGATGCCATGAAGCCCAAAGCCTGCAGAATTTTTCTTGCAGATAACCGAGTCTTTGTTGCCATGCTTTTGAAGTATGAAGTCAGTTGCCTTAGTTTGTCTGGCATGAGATAAGCCATCTGGGCAGTTGTATTTAAGCTTGCACCCAGAAATATTATCTCTTGAGAGGGTACTAGTTTTGATTTATTTTCGTTTACTGTGTAGAAGGGATATATTTGAATTCCTCTTTGTCTGCAAAATGCAATTAGTGGTGCCAGGCATTTTGTGAAGACCCTGGGCACAGTAGATAAGCCAAAGGGCAGTGCAGAGAATTGGTCGTGCATTGAGCCAGCTATGAATCTGAGGTATCTTCTGCAAGATTATCTGATTGGGACATGCAGGTACGCCTCTTTGAGATCCAACATTACAAGCCAAGCCTTCTTGCCCAGCATGGGCAGAAGCTGCTGCAGAGTCAACACTCTGAATTTTGGAACGTCCAGAAAAGTGTTTAGAATAGACAGGTCCAGAACTGGTCTCCAGGCTTTGTCCTTTCTGGGTACTAAGAAAAGTATTGAGTAAAATCCTTGTCCCTGCTCTTGCTGTGGTACTGATTGAATAGCCCTCATGTCCCATGAGAGATGAAACTTGTTTTTGTGCCTCTGCCCCCATTGATTGTGTGGCAGGTCTGGCATACCTTTTGCCTTTGGAAGGGTGTGAAAGTGGAACCTGTAGCCCTGAGAGA
Source organism: Protopterus annectens (assembly GCF_019279795.1). NCBI lineage: Eukaryota > Metazoa > Chordata > Ceratodontiformes > Protopteridae > Protopterus > Protopterus annectens. Next base: position 35,013,109 of record NC_056738.1, on the reverse strand, counting down.
CTATGTTTAAGACCCATTTGTCCTGGGTGATCATGTGCCAATTTTGTGAAAAAAGTGCTAGCTTTCCCCCTACGGGTGCTGCCAAAAGATAAGTGCTTGACATTGGCAGAGGGAAGTTATTGGGACTGTTTCCTATATGGTTGTGATTTGTCTTCTCTGCTTTTGGAGGTAGTAGCACCCCATTGTTTGGGCCTGTATGAGCCTTGGGGTTGTTGTCTGCCTCTAGGGCGTCTGTATCTGCCTCTTTGTGGCCTGTCTGACACTGGAAATGACCAATTCTTAGAAGGCCAGTTTCTGCTAAATCTGGGAGGTTGTACCTGTAAGAAATCCTTTACTGTCTGCATAGATTTCGCTTTATCCTCCAGTTTCTTCAACACCTCTTCTGCCTTAACACCAAACAAAGTATCATTCTGTAATGGAGCATCCAATAATTTTGCATTAACATGATCAGGCAGATTCTGTTCCTTTAACCAAGCATGCCTTCTAATAACAGAACCTGTAACAGCGGCCCTACAAGAAGCCTCCAATGAATCAAAACCACATTGCAAACTATGCTTTCCCACTTGTTCAGCTGCATGCAGTAAATCCTGCATTTCCTTGTTTTCAGAACATTCAGAATTTGTCAACATTTTCTGTTTTAGCAGTGACATTAAGTATTGCTGATATTTAAGCGTATGAAACTGACAATTTAAAGCCCTTACAGCCAAGGTAGCAGAAGTGTAAACTTTCTTCCCCCATCTGTCCAGTGACCTAGAATCCCTAACCGAGGGAACAGGGTTTTTAGCAGTAGAGGCCTTGACCCCTTTGGGACCCTGAGATATTGTTTCTGGGTCAGCAGGAGGGTTTTTATAAAGGAATTTATGAGCGTCTGGAACCCTGTAGTATCTGTCTGGCTTAACAGGTGCAGGAGGCAAAGAGTCAGGAGACAGGCCGGAATCTGAGAATACATCATATACAATGTCTAGAACAGGTGGAATAGCAAGAGGTCTATGCTGGGGTAGTAGAAGAAAGTCTCTGAGCCTTTTCTTAGATTCTGAGTAATCTTGGCTCTCCCAGTGGAAATGCTCCCTCATGGTGTGCAGGGTTTCCCCAAAAGAATAATCCTCAGGAGGAGAAGCTGAAAATATAGATTCTTCAGCATCGGAATCCTCATAGGGAGGCAAAGTGTATTCCTGATCTGAAGAAGAGTCAGAGGAAATGGAAACCTGGTCAGAGGAATCATATTCTGTGTCTTGCCTAGGCCTCTTATCAGAAGGGGGATGGGAACCCCTGATCAAAGTAATTAGGTCTTCGGCAATTTTAAACATCTGTTTCTTTGGCATGGAAGTCTGTCCAGGAGAATGTTGTACTTGCTTCTTTGTCTTTAAAGCTGTTTTAGTCTTTGCCTTGGAAGCTGAGGTTGGCTTAACATATAACTGTGTAGGTCTGAAAACACCCTCAGAAGCCGATGCCTGCTCAGCGGCTCCAGACCCATCCGAGGGAATAGTTTCTGAGTGTCCAATACCTTGAGTATCTAGAGGCCTAGCTGTCTCCACGTGGGAGTCGGTAGCGGCCTGTGGCTCTGAGGTAGCAGGCATCAGGGGCTGTGAAAGCGCCTCACTGAGAACCGGCGACTGGCCTAATGGAGGCCTCATCATCGGTTTTGGACCTCGGATGCCTGTCCTTTTCCTTACGCTTTTTATAAACTCCGGTCGTCGGCTGTTCCAATGGCATTATATAATTAAACCTTCGGCCAAAGTAATGAAAAGCAAAATCGTACCGACACTTAACAGTGCGTTGGTTAAATCTAGCACAAAACCGACAGCTAGCAACGTCATGGTCAGGGCCTAGGCAAGGAATACAGTAAGAATGAAAATCCTTATGAGGTATTTGCTTCCCACAAGAAATACAATTGTTAACTTTTTCTAACATTGGTCTGGAGCAAGAAAAAAGGTTCCCCAACAGGGTACTTAGCTTTATTGAAGACTTCGGATCAGAAATTCATTTTCGAAAATCTCAGGAGTCGGCTGACCGGCACTTGCAAACTGCTTTTGCTTCGGGCACTACATGGCAAGAAAGACTGAAGAAAATGGCGTCAGCTGCATCTTTTATACCCCTGGCGCACTGACGTCAGGAAAGAGGTGACAGCAACCAACGCCAGACCAGGACTTTGGAATTCAGGCCGACTGCGGGTAGCCTGCCAGCAGGATAACCCAAGTGTAATGACTGCAACAGTGAAACACGATGAACATCAGGTTTTTCCTGTGCAGTACACAGCACATTTACAAATAGCACAGGTTTTTTTCAACCCATGCCTGAGAGATTGGTTGCCCATGCTAAGTCAGTCTCCTTCCATGGTATAGTTGGCATATGCACTGGTATAACCTATAAAAGCTTCCCACTGAAGGTGGTATTAGCCACAGTGAGTACCATAGTAAAGTTAAGTAATTTATTTGCAAGTAAAAAATTATATATGTGGAAACAGTGAAGTTCAGTTAAGTAAAAGTAACACAGCAAATCAAGAAAATAGATGTTAAGAAAACCTCTCAGAAAGCAAAACTCAGTTTAGTAATTGTAGTAATCTTACAGATGAAGTTAGTAAAATAGAGATTTCCATATAATTATATTCTGATTAAATACTTTCTGAGCTTTTATTAGCAATGCTGTTTTAGTTTCATCTTGGATTTGTTTCTGTGTTAAACCTAAAATCCTCAATGTCTTCCTTTTCATCTTTTCAAGGTAATCAGGTTTATAAGTCAAATAACCATTAATCCTGCCACTACCTGAATAATTGCATGTCCTATTTTGATTACAAATTCACAGGTAATAACAATGTTTAGCAACATATGTTTTAAATAAAGAGGACACTTTGTTAAAATAAACTATTTCACAGACCCTGTTGACAAAGGAGAAAACCTACATGTAACAATCTGCTTAATTCTGAGTCAGTCATTTGGGACTTGGTTGCCTGTATTGATAACAGACTCTTCATTGACCACCCTTGCCTCTGTGGTGGTTAGAAATCCTTTAACCTTAAACAACATATCCTTTGTATTATCCCACCATGGTCTAATGATGTTGTAGTACCCACATTATCCCTCCCATATTAGGGCAATCATTGAATATAATGGCAGATTCAGCATGCACCTCACTAAACACTTAACATGCTTAAAATGCAGCAGTTTCCCCACTAAACAGATTAAAATCTAAGTCCATATATTTTGTTCCACATAGTCTCTGCAGGGGTGATGCTTGGTTATGAACAGCCCAGTATTCTAGGACCTCTTTCACCTAACATGTTTCATTCTGATCAGATGTATATATACACAGCATTCTTTCTTACGTCTACCCTCAAAAGCAAGCATCCTGTATATGTCTGTTTAACTGTGAGAAAAGTGAAAAAAGTGTACTCCAGTTTCTTTCTTCTTAACACTATACAACCACTACACAAGCAATAGTCAACTTTTACAAATCTCTTATGCATAACTGTGAAGAAAGTTAAAGAAATAATGAACACACTCACGCAGTTCTCATGTAACCTTTAACACCTTAATGTGAACACCTTTGAAAAGGGTTGATTTTAGACTAGACAAAGCCCAGTGAAGATGGAGAACTCTACTAGGTGTGTGTGAAAATAAGAAGTTATGTACCTACCATAACGTTCCATGTTAGTTGTCTTCTCTCGCCTTCTTTCTTGCTTGATGGGTTCAGAGCCGATCCCTCGGCTCCGACTCGGCACTTGCTAAGCTCGAGAGTCACTTTTACCAGCTCGAGGCAGCCCCATATCCCATGATGCAAGGCGGTAAGTACCCAGATCTCGTTTGATGACAAAGGGCAACAGCACCAAGCATAAAATACTTCCAAAAGGAAGAAAGAAAACTTACAGATGGAAGAAGGACCAGGTCTGAATGGTCTTCAGCATAACAGTTTCTTATAACAAGGTCTGTCCAGGCCAGGGGGAAGGAGGGAGGGTCGCAAGAAAGAAGGCGAGAAGACAACTAACATGGAGCGTTATGGTAGGTACATAACTTCTTAATGTTAAGTTGTCAATCTCGCCTTCATTCTTGCTTGATGGGACCGTCCCTAGCACCTCTATCCTGGGTGGCTCAATGGAACAAACTCTTGAGGACTGTAGAGCCAAAACTGGCTCTGTCCCTGGAGGCCAAGTCCAATTTGTAATGGGAAACAAAAGTGTGAGGAGTGGCCCAAGTGGCCGCTGCACAAATAGTGTCTAAAGGAAGTCTAGCTTGAAAAGCTGTAGAAGTAGCTAAGCTCCTAGTTGAATGTGCTTTAGGTTTTGAGCACAGCTGTTTTCCCTTGAGCAGATAAATTTCAGAGATGACCGAAGAAAGCCATCTAGACAAAGTCACTTTAGAAACAGAAAGGCCTTTTTTATTATCCGCATAGGAAACAAAAAGTTGATCAGATTTTCTAAATTTTTTTGTTCTGTCCAAATAATATCTAAGTTGACGGTGGACATCAAGATAATGTAGCTTTTGTTCAGCTCTATCTGAATAGTTAGGGAAAAATACAGGGAGATCAATGGATTGATTCAAATTGTTCTTTGAAGCGACCTTAGGCAAAAAGGATGGGTTAGTTCTCAAAGATACTCTGTCTTTGTGAAAAACCAAATAGGGGGGTCGAACCGAAAGAGCATGAAGTTCAGACACCCTTCTGGCCGATGTAATAGCCACTAGGAATAAAGTTTTCCAAGAAAGATATTTCAGGGAACAAGAAGCAGCTGGCTCGAAGGGGGGGAAGAATCAAGGATGTCAGCACTAAATTTAGATCCCACTGAGGAGGAGGATTCCTGATTGGAGGTTTTAGTAGGAAAATTCCTTTCAAGAAGGCCCTGCAGAGCCTATGGGACATAATATTATGATCTGCTATCCCGACATGAAAATTGGAAATAGCAGCCAATTGAACTCTGACTGTGGAAGAAGAGGAGCCTGCATGAAAAATCTCTGCTAAGAAGTCCAGGACTGCCTGAACAGGGGCAGTAAAAGGATCGATATTCTTGGCCTTAGCCCAATAAGAGAAACGTTTCCATTTGCTTGTATAAATCCTCCTGGTAGAGGATTTTAGCGAAGCTACTATGATGTCTCTAACTGGGTTAGAGATTAAAGGAAGCCTGGCTAAGGAAGGAAGTGGAGCAACCATGCTGTGAGGTTGAGAGAAGGGATTGACCGGTGCAGCTGACCCGATTGGTGTATCAGAAGATCTGGCACTGGGTCCAGATGCCAGCTGCACCAAAAGGTGATGATGGAGGAACGGGAACCAAACCTGTCGAGGCCAGTAAGGGCAATGAGAATCAATTTGGCTCTCAAAGCGGTAGCTTTCTGGATAACCTGAGGGATCAGAGGAAATGGAGGGAAGGCATAAAGAAGTCCCTGGGGCCAATCCTGGGTCAGAGCGTCTCGGGGGGATGGCCTGATAGAGGGAAGAGGCTGAAGAAGTCTGGACATTTGCTGTTTTGGGGAGTAGCAAAAAGATCGCAACATGGACGACCCCATTCCAGAAAAATCTCTTCCGCTATAGATTGCTTGAGAGACCACTCGTGAGGCATGAGAATAGCTCTGCTCAATCTGTCCGCTACAATGTTGGTTTTCCCAGGGATATGCGTTGCTACCAGAAACCGATGAGAGGAGATCGCCCATTGCCATAGTCTGAGCGCTTCTCGACACAAGGGGTAGGACTTGGTTCCGCCCTGTTTGTTGATATACCAAACTACAGACATGTTGTCTGTGTGGACTGCAATTGTCCCTACGGGAAGAAAGTCGTTGAGGGCTTGCAACGTTAAAAGCACTGCTCTCATCTCCAGGACATTTATGTGCAGATGGTACTCGAACGGCTGCCACGTCCCATGAACCATCCTGCCCTGATAATGACCCCCCCCACCCGATCAGGGAGGCATCCGTGGTGACAGTGGCTATCGGGGATGGGGTACAAAGTACCTGCCTTGGTGAACCTGAGGAGATGTGATCCACCAAGCAAGATGCTCTTTGCATGTCTGTGTCACCAGAATCTGGTGACGCATTGGAAGTTGCTGGTATGACCATTGTGTGAACAGCATCCACTGAAGAAAGCGCATGTAGAATCGAGCCAGGGGAAGAAGAGTAATGGCCGCAGCCATGAGACCTAAAACCTTTAGAACCATTCTGGCCTGTACTTTCTTGTTGGCCAGAATGATCCTGACATGACTCTGAATGTCTGAAACTCTTTGATCTGTAAGGGTAGCTGACATCCGAACAGTGTTTAAGTTTGCCTATGAAGGTAATAGACTGGCAGGGCGATAAGGATGACTTTTCGAAGTTGATTGAGATGCCCAAATGAGAACAAAGGTTTATTGTGTAATCCCTGGCTTGTATAAGCTGATGCCTGGTGGTGGCTGACAGGAGCCAGTCGTCGAGATACGGAAACACCTGGAATCCTTGGCGTCTCAGGTGAGCCGTGACCACTGCCATGCATTTGGTGAACACTCTGGGGGCTGTAGTGAGACCAAAGGGCAGGGCTCTGAACTGGAAATGACTGGACCCCAGCCGAAGCGGAGAAATCTCCTGGAGCGTCTGTGAATTTTGATGTGATAGTACGCATCCTGAAGATCTATTGAGCACATCCAGTTGTCCTTCTGTAAGAAGGGCAGAATTGACTGAAGAGTGACCATTCGGAATCTTGTCTTCCTGACAGACTTGTTGAGTCTGCTGAGATCCAATATTGGTCTCCAGTCTCCCGTCTTTTGGGGACCAAAAGAACCTTGAGTAGATTCCGGGCTCTGAATGGTCTACTGTAACTGGCTGAATGGCTCTTTTGCAGTAGTTTTGAGACTTCTAACTCTGCAATTTCCCTTAGACCGGGTGGTACATCTGGAAGGGAATTTGAGGGAAGGACTTTCCTCGAAAGGAATTATGTAACCCTTGGATATGATCGACTGTACCCATCTGTCTTGAGTGAGGGAATGCCAGGCTTCTGGGTACAGTGATAATCTTCCCGACTGCCTCCAAGGAGGGACAGCCGGGCAACATCTCAGGGATGCTGAAAGGGCTTGTCAGAGAGAGGCTCTCTGTTTCCCTGGTTTTTGGGACCCCCTCTGCCTCTAGAGCAGCGTCTGTTGTTGTTACCCCTCTGCCTCTAGGGGTAAACTGACCACGTGAAGTCGGCGTGTCTCCTTGGGCTTTACGGAACCACATTTTCCCTCCTCTCTGTCCTTTGGGATTAGGTCTAGAAGGGGTGGAAAACGGACTCCAACAGCAGAAAGAGTCTTGCCGTCCTGTTCGCACCTGGTCAAGGTTTCCTTCACCTGAGGGCCAAACAAAGCCGACCCATCAAAGGGAGAATTTGTGAAGGACGCCTTAAAGGGATCCGCAAAATCACATAGCCGCATCCAGGCTTGGCGTCTAAGAGCCACACCTGTACCTGCGGCTCTACTCGCTCCATCCGCAGCATAAGATATTAGCCGCATGGAGGAGTTTGCAATGGAATTGAGGGTTCCTAGCTGCGAAGCAATTTTTTCTTGAGCCCCTGCAGCTGTAGGATCCTGAACTACTTCACCCAGTTCCTTAAGGATATCCCTCTGGAGTCTGGTGAAGTGACATAGGTAATTCAGCGAACGCATAGCAAAGGTCGCTGAGGAAAACATCCGCTTACCATACCTATCCATGGTCCTAGAGTCCTTATTAGGAGGATGGACGGGCACGGAAGGATCTGCAAGTTCCTTTTTGGTGGCCGCAGCCACCACCATGGCATCAGCGGGGACACCCTTAGTGAGGAATTGCTTGTCACACGGGGCAGTGATAAATTTTGAAGGCCTCCTAGGGACTGGCTCTACAGAGTCAGGAGCTGCCCACGCCTTTCGTGCAATAACCTGCATAAGGGGGTCGAAAGGCGGAGACACCCAGGAGGTGGAGGGCCGAGATCCAAACGCCTCTAGATATACTGACTCATCCTCAGAGGGATTGTTGGTGGGCCAGTTTCCCCTCTGTTTAAGGAGTTCTAGGATGTCTGAGAAGGAGACATCCTCAGAGGGGGATCTAGGGGATCCCTCTGACTCATCAAAGTCAGTATCCAAAGTGACAGACTCGGGGGAGTCTACATGCTTCCTCTTACAAGTCCTCTTCCTAGGAGGATCTCCCGAAACATCAGGAGAATCCTCGGAAGAGGGGGAAATTCCCAATGGGGAAACCTGAGGCGGAGGATCTCTGGGTCCTGTAGCAAGAGAAGTGGCAGAGATGTCAACAGGTACTATAGAGGGAGGAGCTACGGGAACAGACTGCTGACTGATACCAGTGGCCAGTACACTCTTCATCACCTCGAATGCTAACCCTCCCAGGCAGGTCCGAGAGAACCCGCTCCGAAGAGCTAGGAACTCCAGGGACCACCGAAAGGGAAGTCTCCGAGGCAGATGTCGGAGCCGAGCTCACCAAGGCCGAGGCTCCAAGGGGAAGAGCGGGTTCGGACAAGGGTCCGATGCCACTCACCCCCTCGGAGGAGACCATGGAAGCCCGACCACCGAATCCCTCTAAGGAAGGTCTCAAAGAGGAGATAAGAGTAGAGGCTGAAGGAACAGAAGGGGTATCCGTCCTCCAGCCGTAGCAGTAACCATTCCGAAGACTCCAACTCCAAGCTCTGGGGTAGAGTTGAAGGAGGAACTGTAACGGGGTGTGGACCAACAGTCGTCTGTTGAGACGGACTATGTAACATTTGGGCCAGTACCTGTGACTTAAGTAATCTACTGACCACTCTCTAGGTCATGATCTGACAGTCTGGATGACCTTGAAGATCGGCTCCGATGGCTCCGTTCGAAGAAGAGGTGAAGCCGGGCGAAAGTATCAGCTCAAGGAAGGAGACCTCGACCTCTTCCTGGAATGAGCCATCGGAACCGATACTATAGATCCTGTCGGGCCGACTCGGAGCCGACAGGAAGTTCGATGTATCGGCTCCAGCCGGAGCCGATACAGCCACCAAAGTAACAGTGTCGGAGCCGATCGGGCCGACACCGATGCCTGTGCCACATGGGTGTCGGAACCGATCGGAGCCGACACCGAAGTGGTCGATGCAGATTCGGCACCGATAGCCATCGGTGCCGAAGGCTTTGTTAAGCCAGAATCGGCTCCAGCCGGAGCCGATCTCGACTCGGAACGAGTCGGGGCCGAGGCCACAGGCTTAGACACAGAAGCCTGGGCCTTGGAAGATTTAGCTGATTTTGATGGAGCCGACTTAGCCGGAGAGCCCTCCGGCTTAAGAAGGCCCCTAAGGATCAGCTTGTTGCGTCTTTCCTGCAGGACTCTCTGGCTGAAGGAATGACAAATAGCACAGGAGTCCTGCAGGTGAAGAGGCCCCAGGCAATACAGGCAAGAAGTGTGACCGTCTGTCAGAGACATCTTCTGACAGCACGAGTCACACTTCTTAAAACCTGAGACCCTCTCCTTTGACATGGTGCTTTACAAAAACACACACACACACCAGTCAAAAAATTAACTTAAATAAAATACCAAAAGGTATTCCTATAAACAAACACACACACCCTAACAGGGAGGGGATGGGATGGGTAAAGTTTGACTAAAAAAAATTAGAAGAGACAGGGATTTTCTGCCACAAAATGTAAATAATTAACTAATAACTAACAATTAAGGGTTTTTAAACAAAAAGGGGCTTAAATATCCAAAAAGTGAATCACTTACCAGGAGCTGGTAAAAGGAGGACCTCATAAGCGAAGCGGCAAACGAGATCGGGTACTTACCGCCTTGCATCATGGGATATGGGGCTGCCTCGAGCTGTTAAAAGTGACTCTCGAGCTTAGCAAGTGCCGAGTCGGAGCCGAGGGATCGGCTCCGAACCCATCAAGCAAGAATGAAGGCAAGATTGACAACTTAACATAAAACTTTTTACAGCTGGTGGTGTGGGAGTTGAAGGGCCAAAGAAGCTCTGATGGTCTAAATGCTGTGTGTTAATTGTGTTTCTACTGCTTTCCAGAAGACTTAACCCTCAACAGTGTGTATGTCTACAGATAAAATCAGTAATATAATTTTACACACTCACATGCATCCTGACACTGCCCCTGGCAAGCCACATTTATCACAAGATAGACAGACACACACACACACACACACACACACACACACACACACACACACACACACACACACACACACACACACAAGGCTCACTCGTACCTACATGGCATATTTTTATGGAGTTTGTAGAAAATGACAGCACCTGGCTAAAACCCACAAAAAGACAGGGTGAATATGCAGGTTCCACACAGAAGTCACAGTTAAACACGTCACCAGAGAAGCAAGTGCTGTGAGATAGAAATGAGACATGCCATGTCACTGCGCAAGTGATCAACTGCTTTCTCATACATCCTGCCCTAGGCTACCCAAAATACTCATTTATTGCCACAGTACTGCTGTTTTAATGGACAAATAAATGTAAATGTGAATAACTACAAAAACAGAGCTAGACACCAACTATCAGTGCAGCATTTCCAGCACTATGTATGCTTTAATTTCATACCACAGAAGTACCAGCAGGTGTTTATATGGTAAAGAATTTTTAATATATTTATTAGTAAATAACATATATTCATAATATTTCTGGAAAATAACTCACATTTACTCTGGTTTCCAGAGCCAGATCATCGTCAAATGGGGCACTAGACAAGGTAATGGCTGAGGACCCAGACAAGGTAATGTTTAGGCCGACACACACTCACAGCATCCCCCTCACGGTCATTCCAGTGTTCCATTACTTGGCTATTTTTCCCCATTTACCATAAACACTGTTCAAACCTCTCAGTAAAAAAAGTATTGTCTTTCAGCTTTTCCCAATTAGGGGTCGCCACAGCGGAACTCTGGTCCGCTAATGATTGGCAGTGGATTTTTACGGTGCCAAGTTCCCAGCCCGACACCCAACCTTTAAAGAAGGCACACGCATTCACGCACGTACCTACCTGCATGTCTTTAATGTCACTCAACCGCGGACAGGACATACAGACTCCACACAGAAGATGCTCCAGCCGAGAATCGAATGGGAGCACCTCTTGCTGTGAGGTAACAACGCTAAATGCTGCACCACCGCGGCCTATACTGTTCAAACCTCTCAGTGCACATACTATTTTATTCTTTACTTCTACAATGACTACATATATTTGGATTTAATTTAAAACTTTTATTTTAAATTTTATAGCACAAACACTGATAGACATTTTCTAAACAAAATAATACAGTCTCACAGTGAAAACAGACTTAACAGTAAACTTCTCTGGCATTGAAACTTGCATTCGTTTTAACAGCATTGAAAGCCACATTAAACAAAAATGCATTTGACCAGTGGCGGAAAAAGTTTACCTTTGGGCTTTTTCAAATTATAGACCCCGTGCACACATTTTTAGGACCATGCATACATGCATGTGCTCTTTGATTCACCTTACTGATTGTATTAAACTATATCCCTTGTACAATGCAGCGCCACTTGTTAGACTGCATTTTAAATATGTAATTTTGAACATTTTTCCAGTAAGCAATGAAACAAAATGTAATACCCAATGATGACAAAACTGCCCATTTCAGAACCTTTCAACCACAAAAGGCCATTCAGACTTCTGACATGACAATCCACCAATATCATGTGCGTAGTCTGTGCAGAGGTAAAGGTCATCTGAATAATTTCTACATTAAAGAAATCTGTAAATAATGAAGAAGGTGCTGTTAGCAAACAACTTAATATTTCAGTGTTTCATCTAAAAATTCAGTGCTTGCTGCCCTCGAAAAATAAATTTCCTATGTTGCAAAAAAAAAAAAAAAAAAAAAAAAAGTAAGCTGATAACATTGCAACAGGGAATGGATGGCAAACTGACAACAGGTTCATAGTTATTAGGCAACATATCCAAAGGAAAGCACACTCAGGACTGCAGCACCCCCTCCCCCAAGTACAATGCATCAGCAATCCATCTACACGCTGTGGGAGTAGAACCTACACCTTCCTTTATCAAAAGCAAGTATGCTAACTGTTGTGCAACTAACAGCTTTTAAATTTTAAGCACAACAGTGATGACCATTTGCTAATCAAAGTAGTTGCACATTGAAAACAGACTTGGCAAGAGCAGCAGTAAACTTCTATACCCTTGAAGCTCACAATCCCTTGAAAATGCACTGAAACAAGTAAAACAACCCTCAACATCACCAATTCCTCCATTTGTAAAATAATTCCATTCCCTGTTACAACTTAAAATGAGTAACTAAAAATAACTAACTCTTATCACCACAGACCATCAAGGCTTATGAAACAGCTGCATTGTGCAGGTGACAGATCCACAGCATGGTCAAATGAGTCCCACGGCAGGGTGATGGATCAGCCCCCCGCCCCAGCCATTCTTTGTCCCATTACTTGGCTACTTCTTTCCAGTTACCATAAACACTGTTCAAAACTCTCCATGTGCATACTGCTTTCTGCTTTACTTATACAATGCTTAGAGATGATATTTGGGTTTAACTTACAACTTTTATTTCAAATTTTATAGCATAAATACTGATAGACATTTGCTAAACAAAGCAATACAGTCTAACAATGAAAACAGACTTGGCATTAAAACGTCTCTGCTCTTGAAACTCACATTCATTTAAATGGCATTGAAACCCACATTCAAAGAAAATGCATCTGGCCAGTTGTGGATAAAGTTTACTTTTGGCTGTTTTCGTATCATAGGACCTTTGTACACGTGTGTTCTTTGATTCACCTTCCTGACTAAGTTAAATTATATTCCTTGTACAATACAGCACCATGTGATAGAACATGTTGAAAGCAATGAAACAAAAATGTATGAACCAATAATGACAAGACTGCACAATTCAGAACATTTCAACCATAAAAGGCCACTGAAACTTCTATCATTACAATCCACTAGTATTAGTCAATATGCACAAACTCTGCAGAAGTAAAGGTCATCTGAATAATTCCACATTAAAGATATTCTGTAACTAATGAAGAGGTTTCTGCTAGCAAACAACTTTATATTTCAATGTTTCATCTACAAATTCAGTGCCCGCTGCTCTTGAAGAATAAATTGACTACATTAACATTAAAAATGGTAAGATGGTAATACTGCAATAGGAATGGATGGAAAACTGATAACAGGTTCAAAACTAGGCATCTCGTCCAAAGGAGGACATACTGAGGGCTGCAGCACCCCAACCTCTTGATGTCCAACACAGTATCAGCAATCCATCTACATGCTTTGGGAGTAGAACCCGCAGCCTTCTGCATCAAAAGCAGGGATGCTACCTGAACAATATTTTTTAACTCTACGGCACAATAGTAATAGCATTTGTTAAACAAACCAGTTGCATATTGTAAACAGACTTAGCATGAGCAGCAGTAAACTACTTTCTCCTTGAAGCTCACAATTAACTGAAAAATGCAACTGAAACACATTTCCTTGAAAAGTGTGCCGGAAACACAGTTCCTCGAGAAATGCACCTGGCAGCTTGGTGGTTGGGGTAAAGGATTCAGGCTTTTGTTTCCTGTAACTAACCTGTAACTAAAGTACAGGGTTTGAGTGTAGGAAAATTAACCACCTGCTATCCCTAATAGGGCATCTTACACATACACACACACACACACACACACACACACACACACACACACACACACACACACACAGCCTCTTAGCACAATACACCAGGACAAAGCCTGAACAATAGGGAAACATTTTAAATATTGCTGTCATAAAACTTAGAAAGTTGCTAGAATAAAAGGTCTTGTGTTACCATACATTTTCTGAACAGTATGAAGTCTGAAACTCAAATGCCTGTCATTATTTAGTGAATTCAGTCCTCACTGATTTGACACAAAAATCCAGAAAATCACAAATTTTATGAGGAACAGACCAAAAATATGAGTTTGAAATCTGGGCCATACCTCTCAACCACTTAGCACAAAAATCTGGACAAAGCCTGACATAATGGGGGGGCAGATTTTAAATATTGCTCTTATAAACTTAGAAAGTTGCTAGAAACACAATATTTGTCTTAGTATGCATTTTTCTGAAGGACATGAAGTCTGAAACTCAAATGCATGTCATTATTTAATGACTTCAATCTTTAGATCATCCAAGTGATTTGCCATAGAATCAGAAATTTTATGAGGAATAGACCAAAATATGAAGCAAACATCTGGACAGCTGAGAGTGCACACACACACACACACACACACACACACACACACACACACACTCCTTACATGTCCATCTGTGTTGTCTGCAGCACACACACTAGTTTTGTTCTGCTATATGTGGAGCATTCAGTCATTTTCATTCATCATTATAGCTCACTGTTGTTCTTGTGCTTTATTTTTCTCAGTCCCACCCCCCCATCCCTTATGTTAGTTAACGGCAAACATTGTAGATTTCTTCTTCAGAATAAATATGTTGACGCAAAACACATTCTTCCATAAACTTTATAAGTGAATTTGATTAGGTTTGGAATCCATCCAGCTTTGACCCTTATCATTATTTCTGTATTTGTCCATAATTTTAAGCAAGGATTTCAGAACATTATTCACCATGAAAGCAGTTTTAATTAGTTGCCATTACCACAGTGAGTGAGTATTAGGCGGTCATATTAATTAACTTCTGACTTCTCTTCCTAGCATTATAGCGGATGAATAAATCTTATTTTAATTTTCCCCCTTTTAAGTCTTAATATTAAACAAAGCATGACTGGCACAAGGAAACTACACAGTTCTTTACATCTAAACAAAGAAACTAAGAGACTAAATGACATGAATGTACTAAGTTCGAGACTGCCTTTTCTCAGAATGTTTCATTTTTCTGATGTACGGCAATCTCAGAGTTGGTATTTATATGTTCAGTGGTGTGGGGGACTTGACAAAGATAAGTTAAAGGGAGAAGAGCGATATCCACTCTTCTATATTTTTGATGACTGCGGAACATTTCGGTATGAAGCCAAGGCATGTTTTTCCGTTCTTTTTTTAAGGATTTTTGGCACAGTGAAGTACTTACAGTTGAGTGAAAAGCTAGTGGGAAACTTTCAGAAGTGGCTGGAGGAATGTCCCTTGTCAGTCCATGGATGAAGCACACACATCTACTGAATTAGCTTGAGGAACGTCCCAGCTGGCATTGCCCTTAACTTCTTAGCAGGATTACTCTGACTTCTGGAACACGATTGGACTGTGGGAATCAGCTGACAAGGAACAATCCTCACAGTTCAATCATATTTCAGGAAACACACTTGCAAGTCAAAAACAAAAATATAAAATGGCAAACGGCAAGGCTGACGAGCAAAATGCATCTCCAAAAGCGGTACAGTTGAGAGATTAATGGTCATAATAGGGCACTTTAGCACTTCTGGTAAATCTACCACTGGTTGAAACGGAGAAATGTACACTCTTGGCTGTACATTTTCTGATTTCAACAAATAAACAGTGTGTTTCTTTTTTTTTTTTTTTCATGCCATGGATGTACACTACTTTGAAATGGTTCTTTCTGTTGAGGCTTTGTACTATTACATACTAAACAAGAAGAAAGTGCTCTTGCAATGTATATATAAAAACAGAAACTGATCTCTCCACGAAACAACAAATAACAACTTCTCCAACCAAATAATTAATCCAGTGAAACTTGTAGCGGTAAAATAAAGTAAAATAGACCTTTTATTTGACAAGTGGGATGATAAGCGCTTTCGCGTGGATGCAACCACGCTTCTTCAGATAACAATTACACCCACTGACTTGCTTTAAATAGTAAAATAATTAGCCAAGACATTAATCTAATGACTAATTAATTAATTCATTAAGCATTTAAAGAAACCATGATTAAAAACAACATACATTTCTATAGTGTGTAAAAACGAACGTCCAAACAGACAAATGAAACCATAGGCTAATTGTATTAAGCCATAAACTGTAAAAAATGTGCATTACTAAATATATTGAGCCATAAAATATAAGAAACCTACTTATGTATACAATGAAATAACAAAAGCTCAAACTTAATTTCAACTCGAAACTGGAATAAAGAATGGAACAAAACAAGGTACAGTATTTCATAGACATTAGGTAAATATGTAAATATATGTTAAAAGCGCATATTTTAAGATTGTGTCAAAATCTAATAAGACACTTCTAAAGTAATGCTATGAAATTGCGAAAGCATTAATATTGAACGCAAACTTGAAGAAATAGAACGTTGAAAGCTAGCGTAAAAAACACTGTTCAAAAAAGTATATAATAAATCATAAATAGAAGAGTGTTACACAAAAAAACACACATACTACATTATTTGCGCCTATTTAACAAATATTCATTACCTACTAAATGATAAATGGATACTGTGAACATAGTAAAATGTGTATAATATATATTGTGACTAATAAATGTATGGGGCAACCATACAAACAGCTATTATTTAAGCTATGCATGAATAACCATATAAACAGCTATTATTTAAGCTATACATGAATATATCTACCTAAAAGTATATATACCTATACGTATGTATATAGAAAGTATTAAATCTATACTATATATAAACAAATTAATATTTTGATATTAAATTAAGTAAATAAATATGGGAAAAGTATATATAAAAATAATGATTTTAAAACTGAATAGCACATTAATCAAGTACTGAAATAAACAACAACAAAGAAACTAAACAGCCAATCAATTAAGTATATCTCTAAATTATTTAGTAATAAATTTAATTAGGTACTAAGTCATTTGTCTATTATTTAATAATCTATCTAAAAATTAAAAAAGACTAAAGAGTCTAAAGGATCTAAAGAAGTTCCCTGGTTTATCATAAATTGATGTTAAGGTATAAGAGTGAAAATACATAAAGAGTTACTTAGAAATCTATAAATGTTAAGTTACTAAATGAGTATTCAAATATATATCAGAACAGAAAATTTTTTGAAACATATAAATATTAATGCACAGTAAAATGGCTATGAAAATTATTAGATCAAGACATAATAAATCAAAACTGTAGCTAAAAAACTAAGGTAATAGACTCAAAACATGCAGGAAATCATCTTATTAATGTTTCCTACTATTCAGAATAGGTTTAATAGACACTGAAGTGTTTAAGCCAGGATGGTTGTGTGCATTAAATCTCAGAATCCACTTTAATTCAGCTAATGCAAGACTATTACTAGCATCAGTTCCTCTGAGGTTCTGTGGTATTACTTCTAGCACTCTAAAACAGAACGCATGATCTTCATGCTTTTTTATGTGCTGAGCTAGAGCATTAGTGTCTGAGGTTTTCCTTATTTCGTAGAGATGGTCATAAATTCTATCGGATAGCTTTCTTTTAGTAAGGCCTATATAGAAGGCAGTACACTTTATACAGGTAGCCAGGTATACCAAGTTTTTGGAAGAACAGGTGGCAGAACTTCTGAATTGGAATGTAAAATTTAACATGGGATGTATATAAGAAGGGTTGGAACAAATGTAAATACATCTATTACATTTTCCACAGGGGGCAGTCCCAGCCCTCTCATTAAGATGTTTAAACACTGTAGGGTGATCCTTACATAGGATTCGTTTCAAATTTGGACAATTTTTATAAAGAAATCTAGGATAGTTCCCTACTAAACATGTTACTGTTTCATCAGTGATAAGGATATTCCAGTTTTTACGTATAATTTGTTCTAAACATTTCACGTCACTTGTATATTTGATAATATATGGAAGTTTCAAAACTCTATTTGGTGTAGTAATTCTCTTATTTATTGATGGAGTAACTGAATTAGGCATCCTGGCTGCATGAGTATTTGTCCATAAAGGACTCAGTACGCTATCTTTGATTGTATGAATCAAGTCACTATTGTAACCTCTATTTAAAAACAATGTTTCCAATCTATCTACTTCTAGCAACAGGGATTGTTCAGTTTGACAAAGCTTGGTTAACCTAGTAAAATGACTTTTAATGATGCCAGGGAACGTATGCCTGGGATGCATACTGTCAAATTTAAGTAGGGTGTTAGCCCAGGTAGGTTTCCTCAAAAGAGAAGAAATAACAGTTCCCTGTTCAGTGAGCCTCAAAGTAACATCAAGAAAATGGACACATTTATCCGAAGCTTCCATTGTAAATTTCAAAAAGGATGTAGTAGATTCTAAAAATTCCAAAAACTGTTGAAAATCTATAAGGGTACCTTGCCATATGAGAAGGACATCATCCACAAAGCGTTTATAAAATTTTACATATTTAAACGTGGGATGATTAAACAAAAACTTCTTTTCCCAATTAAGGACCACTAAATTTGCGTACGTATTCGCACAGGGGGTGCCCATCGCTACCCCCCATGTCTGTAAGTACGTTTTATCATTAAACAAGAACAAGTTATTATTCAGTACCAAATCTAATAATTGGAAAATTAAAATTATTTTATCACCATTAAATGTAGTATCTCTAACTAGTAGTTCTCTGATGGCTTCAAGTCCTAGGTCATTGGGAATAGAAGTAAATAAATTTTTTACATCAAGGGTTACTAGAAAATACCTATTGTTTGTAACATCAAAGGTAACATCAACCAAGCTGTCCAAAAGTTGGTAGGTATCTTTTAAAATGGAGGGAACAGCATTAACTATAGGCCTAAGGAGCCGTTCAATAAGGGTGGATACAGGTGCAGTGACCCAATTACTACCCAACACTATGGGTCGTAAAGGTATAGGGGTTACATTTTTATGAGTTTTAGGTAACCCTTTTATCACTGGAATAGTTGGATACTCTATAAGTAGGTAGTCATATAAACCAGGAGAAATTTGCCTGCACATAAGTAAATCATACAGAGTTTCATGTACTGCTGTAATGATCTTATGTATCTCATTCAAAGGAATGATCTTATAAGTAGCTGAATCTGATAACATATTTAACATGAGAGAGTTATAGTCAGGAGTGTTCAAAATGATTATTCCTCCACCTTTATCTGCAGGTTTGAAGGTCAAATCAGTTAACTTTTTCATTTTATTTAAAGATTTAACTTCATCAGACGTTAAATTCACATAGGCTATCCTCTTAATATGACTAGAAAACAAGGAGTAACAATCTTTTTCACAAGCCTTTAGGAAACATTCTATATTAAAAGGTAGTGCAGGTGAAAAATTACTTTTACATTTTAAAAACATAGGGTCACTTTCCGTAAAATTGTTACTAGGTGTAACAGTAGAACTTTTAAAAAACAACTTCAAAGCCACATTCCTGCAGAAAAGTCGCAAATCACATAAAGTATCAGTTAGATTACTGCATTGTGCAGGAATAAAACTTAGTCCCTTATTAATCAAGCTTATATCAGATTGATCCATATTATAAGAAGATAAATTAACAAACAAGTCAGTCACATTCTCTGCTTTCTTGAGGCTCCATACCTCTCCCCGGAGATTTTCCACTTCCTCAGTCCTCTGCTGTGCGAGCGGCCTCTGCCGTGGAATTGTTGTTTTACCGGGTACGATAAAAAACGGTTTGGGTCTTGGGCTGTCTTAGGTCTCGCTCCTAGTAGAGTATCATTAGGTATGTTAAAAAGTGCCAATTGATTAGGAGGTGGTGTATCAGAGATCACAGTTGACCTGGAAATGCCATTATCCATCGTATTAGGTACATTTGTTTCTATTGCTGTAGAGGAAGACAAAGTAGAACTGACGGCAGTTGGAGCAGGACGGGTGATGTCATCTGGAGTATGCGCTGAAGATGCCGGATTCTGCTGATAGGTTTGCAATGTATTACTTCTTGGCCAAACAAAGATTTGTCCAGTTTGGAAATCATTAAAATCTCGTTGTAGTTTTTTAAGTTTGATTTGGTATGAAGCCATGGCATGTTTTTCCGTTCTTTTTTTTAAGGATTTTTGGCACAGTGAAGTACTTACAGTTGAGTGAAAAGCTAGTGGGAAACTTTCAGAAGTGGCTGGAGGAATGTCCCTTGTCAGTCCATGGATGAAGCACACACATCTACTGAATTAGCTTGAGGAACGTCCCAGCTGGCATTGCCCTTAACTTCTTAGCAGGATTACTCTGACTTCTGGAACACGATTGGACTGTGGGAATCAGCTGACAAGGAACTAATCCTCACAGTTCAATCGTATTTCAGGAAACGCCCTTGCAAGGCAAAAACAAAAATATAAAATGGCAAACGGCAAGGGTGACTAGCAAAATGCATCTCCAAAAGCGGTACAGTTGAGAGATTAATGGTCATAATAGGGCACTTTAGCACTTCTGGTAAATCTACCACTGGTTGAAACGGAGAAATGTACACTCTTGGCTGTACATTTTCTGATTTCAACAAATAAACAGTGTGTTTCTTTTTTTTTTTTTTCATGCCATGGATGTACACTACTTTGAAATGGTTCTTTCTGTTGAGGCTTTGTACTATTACATACTAAACAAGAAGAAAGTGCTCTTGCAATGTCTTGGGACACAGAAGGCCAAAATACTCTCTCTCGCCCTTCTTTTAGTAGAATCAGTTCGTGGATGGCCATGATGCAAGATAGTAATGTACTCAGGTTGCAAGGACTTTGGAACACTTACCTTTGGACCTTTCATAATGATACCTATGTCAGACAAAATCTCATCTCTGTATGGAAAATAAAGTTGCAGTTCTTAAGGTAAACTAAACTGCTTTGATGGCCGTCTTTGACTGATAAAGTGGTTGAGCCTTTTTAAAATTGGATCTGTGGCTGTGTGATCTCTCAGCTTATTAAGATGTGTGGAAGAAAAATTATGCACTTCCAAGACTTCAAAATCATCAATCGAATGAAAACCTTGATTGTCACTCTCTTCAGTGGTATTTCTGAGTGATCTGGATAATATATCAGCAAGATAAAGAAGTTTGCCTTTCTTGTAGACAAGACTGAAATTATACTTTTGCAATCTCAGCATCATACATTGCAGTCGGGCTGGGGCTGAATGCATAAGCTTTCTCAAAATCGTGACTAATGGTTGGTGGTCTGTTTCCAACTGGATAGGTCTACCATAAACATAATCGTGGACCTTCGAACATGCAAACACAATTGCCAAAAGCTCTTTCTCAATCTGAGCATATTGCTGTTCAGTTTGGGTAAGAGTTCTCGATGCAGAGGCAACAGGTTGATCCTCTTGTAGAATGACTGCACCAAGTTCAAATTTCGAAGCATCACAGGAAAGTGTAACTGGCTTGTGAACTTCATAGTATCTGAGCGTTGGTGGACTATCATTTCTCTGTTTCAGGAAATCAAATGCTCTTTGGTGTTGCTCTAACCAGAACCAGGATGCATCTTTACATGTTAGTGCTCTAAGTGGTGCTGAAAATTGGCTCAGGTCTGGAATGAACTTGGCTAGGTATTTGAGCATGCCAAGAAAACGTTGCAGGGCTTGAACATTGTCTGGAGCTGGCATTTCGAGAATGGCCGATTGCTTTGAAGAGTCTGGTTGTAAGCCTGTACTCGTAAATAAATGACCAACATAAGTAACTTCTTGTTGAATTTGCATTTTTGTGGGTTGAGTTTAAGATTCATTTGACATGTTCTTTCTAGAACTTTTCTGAGGTTTTTGTGATGTTCTGCTTTATCATGACCTCTTACCAGTATGTTGTCTACTATGATAACACAAGGATACCCAGAAAAAATTTGCTCCATTGCAAATTGAAAGACTTCACTTGCAGAAGTTATCCCAAATGACATTCTCAAAAATGGGGTCTATATTATGTAGTCGAAAGGATTAAAAGTCTACTACCCTTTCATCGACACATATGTGTCGAACGTAGAGTTGAGTAAATGGACACATCATCAATTTTTTCCAAGGGAAAAAAATCGTTTGGCCATTGTTTTAAATCTGCCCTTTTCCCCACTGTAGTGCGATCTCGGAGTTAGTATATTTAGTTAGGGGGGTGTGGGGGGCACAGCCCTCCACATTGTGGAGTGTGTGGGGGGTGAAGCCCCGCACTTCATAGTATTTGTGATATTGTGTCATGCGTAGTTGGCCTACTGATTTTTTTCCCTTGGAAAAAAATAGTTGATGTGGCCGTTCGCTCAACTGTAGTTCGACACATATGTGTTGATGAAAGGGTAGTCGGCTTTTAGTTCCTTTGACTATGTAATACAGACCCCCTCAAAAATCTGTACCTGCCAAATGGAGTAGTGAAAGTAGTGAGTGCTGAGGTTTTTTCGTCAAGTTGAATTTGCCAAAATGAACTCTTTGCATCCAAGACAGAAAAAAATAGTTGCATTTGGCATTAAAGCTGTGACTTCTTCAGATGTGCGCATTGGCTGATTAGGTCTTTTTAGCCCTTTGTTCAAATCTCATGGATCAATACATATTCTGATGTCATCTGAGCTTTTCTTATGAGGTACTACCATGGAAGATACCCATTATGCTGGAGTTTACATTGGACAATCACACCTTGTCGCACTATTTTATCCAACTTGGCTTTGACTCTGTCCTGCATGGCTATTGAAACTTTATGTGCTAGACTGAGGATATCAGATATTGTTATGTGTGCTAGCATGTCTGGCTGAAGTTTTGTAAATACTTGTAAATAATAGTAAATTACTCTGTTATATATGCCAGCATGACTAGCTATAATTTTGTAAATAGGTTTATGTTTTTTGATTGTTGCTTTGATTTGTGTGAGATGTTTGAATCAAACAGTGTTCTTCTGGCTGACCAAATGTACATGTTTTTTTAAAAGGAATTCTGAATGTAGGTTATGCCGATCAGCTGACCTAGATGTGATGCCATTGTGTGCCAGAGTTGAAAGGAATACAATCTCTACAGCAGCTGTTTTGTTTATTGTTTTTAAAGTCTGACATGAGAGAGTAGAATTTTCATAACAGCTTTTTGTGACTTTTAAAAACTCTACTATAAAAGCAGGTGTTGAGACAGTTAAAGTTCACCTTTGTAGTAGTAGTCAGTTGTTGTTTTCCAGATCAATAGTTATCACTTGGTTTGCTTTCCAGAGCCGTTCAGCAACAATAGTTGAAATTATTATTCTAGTTGCTGAGGACCAGATAGCAACCTGAAGGGTGGACATAAATTCTTATCTTGCCTTGCTGAGCTAATTAGATTAGACATAGGGTTACCACCTGTCCCACTTTGCGAGGGACAGTCCCTCTTTCGGCAGTTGTGTCCTGACAAAAAATATTAGAAATGGCAAATGTCCTGAGATTGTAGGACATAATTATTTCCTATATTTTATGTAATAGTTGCATAAAACAATTATTCTGTATCTAAAATACCTAAATGTTATAAGAAACAGAATAAGCAACTAAAATGCTACAAGAATAAGCTTTTATTTAGGCAAAAAAGTTAAGTTCTATCCTTTGGACTGACCATGTGTATTGTGTAGGCCTGTAAAATCTGATGTTTGTACCAAAAATGTCCCACTTTGGCCATTTGAAAAGGTGGCAACCCTAATTAGACAGGGGCAGTTAATATTTAGACAGTTGGGGAACTGTAGTTAGTTAGTGGGGTTTTTTTTGCAATCAGTGTGAAAACTATCCTTCAGTGTCATTTTAATAATTCTTGTGTGTTAAACTCTGTGGTTTATTAGAATCAGTTATTCAGTGTAAATATGTTTTATATCATTTTTATATATTAAAATGTTTAGCACCTTTTATTGTGGCTGGTTATTTAGAAAGTATTTTTAGTAACTTAAGAATGTTTATGCTTATTGTGATAACACCAGGGCCACTCCAAAAAGCCTTACCACTTGGATTACATCTACCATTTAAATCAATATTTATTTTATCCAACATAACTGAACACCCATTTTGAATGAAGGGTATTGTGGTATTTGACTGGTGGCAGCAAAATAGGACATAGCAGATAAATCTGTGCCAGTCTTCCCCAAGAGTGTTTGTATGCGTGAATATCAAATATTTAAGAGTGAGTGTGTCAAATACCTAAAACTGGGACACAGTGCTCTGTAGTGGTTAGTGTGCAGACTCATTTAGGGACCTGGAGTGAAGTATATAGTCCAGTCCTAGGTTTGGAGCCTGTTCCCGGTGTACTTTTAGGGGAAACGGTGTATTTCTATCCCTGCTTTTTGTGACACTCCCTTACCGGAGGCAGTGGTGAGGACTGAGGTTCTTTAGTTACTGCCTTAAGTGGGGTCATCACAGCAACAACTGACCAGGTTTTGCCACTGGACATGAACAGCCATTTGCCGTCACTCATCATTGGTGCGTGACACCAAATTCTGTGCAAAAACTGAGGACAAAAAGTGAAGGCTTTCTTACTAGCCATTTCTGGCCATGTGAGTGATGTGTGATTCTAGTTTTTGACCAGATGTCAAATTCCCAATGTGTGAAAAAAAGGGGTTGATAGGAAAGTGGTGAAATGGGGGCGAATAGAGGAATTTGCAAGAAGCTAGTGGGACAGAACTATAGCCATCCACATTTTTACAACATAAATGTAGAACTGCAGATGGAATTTGCTGAATTTGTAATGTCACCACACCAAGCGTAGGTGACAACACCAGAATAATGTTGGACAGCTAACTGTACCTAATCAAGGTTGTCAAGAAAACACACTGGTAAAGTGTAGAGCTATATATGGGTCTCTGTCTATGGGACAGCTGACTATTATTTTCTTTTTTTTTTTTTTACTTTCAAGAGAGAGAGGAATGTTACGGAAGGGGTTTAGGAATGTGAGGGTCAGGTAGGTAGGGTAGGTGAGGCAGCAGCACAGACATACTGACATACAAGACAGACAGAAGTAGTGATGGACACAAAAGGTTAGAGGGTTCGAGGACACCATGATTGGTGATAGGTAGTGGACATCAGAGGCGCACCTATGTCAAGCCTGAGAATCTACTCCTCACCCTCAGAACGGTCATTATAGTCTCCTTTTTCAGATTCCTGTATTAGTGATCAACGTGGCATCACCTTTGTAATATGACAAAACACCTTTTCTACATGGCCAATTCAGGCACTAAGGCACCTATCCATGATAACCTCCACCAGCCCTGTCAGCTCTTGCCAGGTAACAAAATCACCACCTCCACTACTACTAATCCCAGAGAGTATCAGTGCACCTGCAGCTGGGGCAGAGATACCTGATAAAGATGGCACAGGTAGAGCAGGGGCTGTGGAGGCAGCACTAACAGGTTGGGACCTTTAACAGTTGGGTGCTGCAACATGCGGAAGGATGGCAGGCCAATCCACAGTTGCCGGTCTACATCTCTGTACTGAATGTAATTTTTTATAAGCAAAAATGTATGACAACAGAACATTTTTAAGCCATAGAAAATATTCAAAAAAATGAGAGAGAAGAGGTGGGGTGAGACAAAAAAGAGCAATTAGATCCATGGCATGTCACATGGCTGTATAATTTCAGAACATACACGTATATGCTTATCCAGTCTATACACCTTTGACACATCCAGGGTATAATGGAAAGGTCTTACTCTGTTGTACCACTAATTATTTGTACTGCTATGATATCATAAATACAACAATTTATTTCACTATTGCCTTTTTGCATATAATTACAATAATTATTAGGCTTACATTAAGACCTGATGCATATGCACCCCATGCCTTTCTGAGGCAATTCAACCCCTCTTGGTGTGCCTCCTTGTTTAATGCAATGTCTTCAGCAGCTGTACAATACAGAAGATGAGAACAGACATGAAAATATAATGAACACCAGTCATGGCTGTCTACTACATTCTATATGACTGAATGCGGACGGGTCAGTATGCTTACACAACTGAGGGGTGTCAGCAGTTCTAAACTCATCCTTCCATTGTCTAAGTAGGTCCTTCTTGAGCCATTTCAGGTCACTGTAATAGTGATGACAATTCTCTCCAGCCCATGGGATTCCAGTTGCACTGGAGACAGCCTCTGCTATGATGTTCCAAGCCTCACTCTTATACTGACAGCCAGTATAGTCCACCTGCAGCAGCCTATAGCTGTAGAGCTTTACGAGGAGTGCCACACAAATTCTGGACTCCTCGGCACCCCACATCCCTGCTCTAAACTTAGTGCCATCATCTCCCACACCAGCCACATCTGCAGAAGTCAAGCAACAACTCTATGCCTGAACTGGTGCCAAATTCCAGTCTTTCATTTAATAGCCAGTGTGCAAAGACTCACAACCATACCAACTGCATTTGTGTGATGGAAAGCAGAGAGATCCCTTGCCAGACAATGAGGCAGGGATTTCAACAATCAGTAACAAAGGTATGAAACATAGCAGTGAGAATTGCCATGTGCAATGCTCAAACTATTCACACTTTTTCCGGTGGTCAACAATGTCATGCTTAATGGCTTGGCTTGTAAACCTTGGTCTCTGGAAGGTTAAATAGAATGATTTGGAACATAACTTTTTACAGTGTGCAAGTGCCAAAAACTATTTGTACAAGGTGGGAATCAAACCTATGAAATAAAAAGCATACATTTCAAATCAGGTTATTATTTCGCAGTGCTACAGGAGAAATGACTTTCAACCATGGTCATTACAGATATACTGCACTCAGTATGAATGGAGATATACTTCAGATAGGCCTGAATGACTGTGACTATAAGAAGTCCTGGGGACTACATTTCCATGTAAGAGACAGTGTTACTGTTTGCAAATTTATTTCAAATGGATAGACTTTCACAAGCTGAATAATACAGGTTGGGGTATAATACATACATACCTTAACAACGAATACTAACAATCAATAAATTGAGGTGATGGCAAGCCTACCCCCGAAATGAACACATCCTTAGCCCAAATATTAACTATTTATTCCAGTTCCTGAAAAGCAACACAAAGTTAAGCTCTTTTGCCCGCATAAACATTGGGACTTCATCAGAACAATGGTGCCAAGTGTAAATAAATTAAAAAAACAGTCAACAAGTCATGTGTGTCCAAACATCCTATCAAATTAAAGTTTAATTAATTTATGCTCCAAGTCCAAAGTAATGATTTAAATAGTTAAAACAACACAGAAAATATTCAATACCTTATTTGATTAAAACCTAACATTTAAAATGTAGATTTAGACGTGAAAAAATCTAAAAACAAATGTTTGTGATCAACTCTGCCAGCTTTAAACCTAAAACAATATACTGGTATTAAAAAAAATAAAAAATAAATGACTTATCGGGATACTGAAATATTAGAATACCACACATGTTCATCAAAGATAAAATAAGGTGGAAGAGCTTAAAAGGGAAATTCATAATCTAGTCGCTCTTAATTTTAATAAGGAACTTAATGATATAAAATAATATAAATCTGGATAGATAGCAGTGTTAAGTCTGACTTGCCACAGTAGCTTCCAAGTCTCCTTTCCCATTGCCCCCCTCTCTGATTAATAGGTTCATAGAGGTGTACTAGGCTAATGGCCCTGGAGACTTTACAAGCCTAGCCCATAGGATTATCATGGCATCGTGCCACCAGACCTTAGTTCCCAGTGCCTCTGTAGAGTAAAGCCACTGGAGTGATCCCTGGGGTGAATTTTCCCATCGACTCATCAAGATTTCTCTTGAAGAGGGCCAGTGAGGTGCTCTGGTTGACATGTATGGGAAGTCTATTCCATAGCATGGCCAGTCTCTGGGTTATGAACCTGCCCCTCCAGCATGTTCTGTTGATTGTGGTAATGAGGTTGTGGTCTCTGGAGTGTGTGGTGCGGAGGGATTCGGATTTCTTTAGATGTAGCATTTCTAACAGAGCTGGGTCAGGCATGGCTTTGTAAGTCAAGCAGAGATCGCCTCTAAGTAGGCGATATGAGACAGAGAATTGTTGGAGTTTTTTTGAGTCTATCCATATAGGGCAAATGTTTAAGGCCTAGGATCCTCTTTGTGAAGTACTTTTGTGGTCTCTATAGTTGTTGCATGTGTTTACTGAGGTACATGCCAAATGGAGCATTGTACTCAATGACTGGCCTAATGATGGTGCTCCCATCGCCACCCCAGTGAGCTCTTTAAAATATTCTCCATCAAAGAAAATGCTTTTATTATGGAAAACAACATTCATAAAATCGTCAAGTATGTTTATCTAAACACGTGCTACAAGAATATCTCCAAACCAAGCCATTCCTGTCTTGTGCGGAATGCAAGAAAAAAAGTCTATCACATTGACCCTGACCTAAAAGCATTCAGCACTGTACAGTTCTTGTTGAATCTTCCACAGAAAGTCCCAGGAATCCTTTAGGACATATGGATATGTCTCAAAAAAACTCTTCAGCCTGCAGTCCACATACAAAGCCAATGAGTGTATTTTGGAACCAGCTGCTGCTACTACAGGGAGTAAAGGTGGATTATATTCTTGCACACCTTGGGTATGCCAAATATACTGGGTATAACAGTGGTTTCTACCCATAAAAAGTTGTAGAGTTTGGGTCCCCAAAGTACCTTGGTCAAACAAATCTTTCAAATTAACATCAATTTTGTAATAAGCTATGTTTATTTTGTTCTTCAATGACCTGGAGTATTGGAAGTCATTGTTTGATAATTAATACATCTTTGCTGAATAATCAATCAAATCTGTGATAACAATACCACCCCCTTTATACGGTTGCATAACTGTAATTGCTTTGTTGTTAACCAACTCATCCAGTAGTTGTTTTTCACACAGGGATAGACAGTAATGAACATATTTTCTTGCCTAAAAATAGTGGAACAACGTAACAAAGCAACACCCTTATTGTCATAAAACTTATTTAACAGATAAAAGGTAAGTGCTTTCACATACAGCTTCATCAGACCTGATAAGGCTGTTGCTTTGTTCCGTTCCACTATTTTTTGCTCTATTTGTGATTTTACTTTTTTACAATGGAACATTAATCTCTAACTTTAGTTTTGCTCGGATTATATTTTCTTGGCTGTTCAAGAATTGTTTAAATATCATTCTGACAAAACTTTTCAAATAACTAAAAAATAGGGTTTAAAGGGGGGGTTAAAAGTACTGGAATGAGTTAATTCAGGGGGTATCCTGAGGGCAATATGAGTATAACTAAATAAAACTTTCAAATTCAGCTTCCATGCAAACATTTTCAAATCCAAAATGGTGTCAGTCACATCAAGTCTTTCTCAGGTACAATAGTAAAACCTCTACAGAGCAATTCATAAAAATATATTGTCAATCTCGATACAACTGTAATTAAAAGTTTTAAAACCACAGTCTTTATGTATAATCATGTCATTACTATTAAAACTTAAAGAACAAATAGACATGACATCAAAGAGTCCAAAACCCCCAGAACTATTGTAAAAATCTTGTTGGTTAATTGAATCAAAAATTAGTTTGTGATGCCCTCCTGTAGTAAGTTTTCCGTCCCTTTTTCCATTTGCAATCTATTCCAGGAATGTTGTGCTTTGTACTATCTTCAAAAATAAATACCATAGAGTGCTAATTATTATGTATCCTATCTTATAAAATGTATTGTATGTCAAAGTGTTTTCCTTATGTATGTTTTGTCTATAAAAAAAAAAAAAAACATTTCTCTTAGAGCTTTTATCCCCGGGCCTTCACTGAAAATGGACTTGTATCCAGTTGGACTCTCCCGGTCAACAAATGTAAAATAAATAGAAACATTTGGTATTGGTAAATGAGTTGGTCTCCCTCGTTTGATTTGAGGACTTTATTTTTTTAAAACCAGTATACTGTTTTAGATTAAAGGCTGGCAGAGTTGATCACAAACATTTGTTTTTAGATTTTTTTACGCAATTAAATCTAAATTTTAAATCTTTAATCAAATAAGGTGTTTAATATTTTCATGTTGTTTTAACTATTTAAACCATTACTTTGAACTTTAATTAATTGATGCTGTAATTTGGTAGGATGTTTGGACACACATGACTTGTTGATTTGACTATTTATTAATTTCTTTATTTATGGCACCATTGTTCTGATGAAGTCCAAATGTTTATGTGGATGAAAGTGCTTAACTTTGTGTTGCCTTTTCATGAACTGGAATAAATGGTTTGTTAACATTTGGCCAATGGACGCGTTTATTTCTGGGATAGGCTTGCTATCACCTCGATTCATTGGTTATTTGCTTATTCTTGGGAACTGCTGTTCATTCTCTTTGTCACAACACATACTGCTCTAAGCTTATAGTTGGGTTATGTGAGGAATCAAGATGATTTTTAACTAAAGTTCTTTGCCCATTATGGATATGTAACTGTACTTTTTAATTAATTATCGTAATTGTCACGGTTAAACAATTACACACACAATCAACTGAGTTTCATAAGCAAGTCATTAATGATTTATGCTGCCAACTATTCCTGATACATTTCTTGCAAACAACCTACTTATGATAGCCATTTGTATGCAGTGTTACCTTCCTAATTAAAGTATTGTGAGAAACTGCATTTTGACACCCTTTGCAAAAGTAAGTATTATCTGGATTTGAACCATGGATCACCTGTGTTCTCTCTCTTAAATCAGTACAATGACACTTTGTGCAACAGAGAGAGTTACACAACAAGTGGATGTTCTCCACTCAGTATGGTCCAAACTGCTGGCACCTGCACATCTCCACTAAGCTGGTTTGCATTAACGAAGGCTGCCCAAATAAATTTTTTCAATTTTTTTCCTTAAGCAAGAAAGCTTGATTCATCCCAGTGTCTCAAACTTCTAGAGAAACTCAGATATACTGACATGGATCTGCTTGTATTCCCTGATCAGCCACTTCATCGAATGAGAAAACATTGAGACGAGGTTGCCGACAAGTTAATTTTACAAACACCTAGATCACCGTAATTTAATGCCAGGAAACTAATCACTTGGCCACCAACGCTTTAAAATGAAACCAAAGTTAATCTAACCCACCCCCACACACACACACACACAAACACACACTCTCAACTAAATATACCAACTCCGAGATCACCCTATAGTGGAAAAAAGGGCAAAGTTCACCATGGTGAGTCAAGGTCAATCTGTACAAAAAGTACTACTTTTAAATAAACTTCTCACATCCGAAGTCACTCCACATAAACTGCTTCTTCAAATAATCACCAATGAGTCCCCTTTACCATACATGCACACACAAAAAATAAAATCACTCTAGTCTGATACAGTTGTCTGCCTGCACATTATTAATGCAATTATTTTTCTTGCCAGCAACAGGCTTTCATGTCACCTACTACAATTCTTTTTCTCCACTGTTTATTCTGCCAACTTTGCAGCCTGCAGCTCTGAAAATGTTTCTACATATATGGGCATAACCCCATAGCAAAGATTGCGACTTTTATTAAATTAGTATTAGCCTGTTTGCATCTTAAGTTGGAAATCCATATTTATGCTCAGCAATTTGAGTATATAATCGTTCAAAGATTTTAGTCACTGCACAAAAGATGGTTATAGATCTGAAGTCCTGGGGATTCTGGAAGGAGGATCGTTTGGGAGAAGGTGTAATTGGGATATGCTTGAATTTCTTTGGAACAAAGTTAGAGAGAGTCTGTAATATGCATCAGTCACAAGACAATTATAACATTAGTTTTGAGTAATACTGGTGAAGGATGGAGTAGGGATTGGAGCTTTTCTTCTCATATTTGTCCAAAAAGTACATAATTGTGTTTTTTTCTGAGATTGTAATAAAGGAGAGCTAAACAGGTTAACATAACTCATGATGGTATAATTTAAGTTCACTACTGCTGAAATTAAAGAGTGGGAAGTTAACCTATCAACATTCTAACTTCCTCATGGAGGGCAAGTGAATAGAGTGTAATGCTCATCCAGAGGTGTGCTGGCCAAAGTACACTACATCCTTGATCAAGTGCCAAACTCTTTTAGAAGAAAAAGTCACAACTTTTTGTTTAGATCTTGGGTAGTTCGATTTTGTCTGTTGTGTTTACAATTTACATTCACATTACAGATCACAGAATGCCTGCTGATCATTAGGGTGTTTGTTTCGTTTTCCCTTTAATGCAAACTTAAGTCTCTGTTTACAAAGGGTTTTTAAGCTGGAATTTACCCAAGGGCAGTAATGTCCTTTACCCTTTTAGTAGCGAATGGGATAATGTCTGTCCATAGCTGCATTCAGGGTAGAATTAAAATACTCTAGTGCTGTTGTTGAAGATTTAGCTTGGGAAACAGCACTAGTTAATGCTGTGAAGTAGAGTAAAAAGTCCAGGTTCTTTGGAATCTGGAAAGTTTATGGAAGGCATACTTTTATGATTTGGCTGGATAGAGTCAAATGAGATTTCTGTGCTAAAAGCACACTGGTCACACGGGAAATGAGTGTAACAATAGATGTTAATACAGGAAGTTTATTTGTCTAGCAAATCTTAAGTGAGGTATTCTGAGCAGTTGGGTTGACTCTATAAACCTATGTAATGTTAAGTAATGTAAAATCTTTTTTTTTTGTCAATCTGAAAAGATGTACATTAAAGTCATCCATAATAATATGTTCCTTATTAGCTGCAACTTTTAATAATTGGTCTATACTATTAGTAAGTAACTTAGGACAGGAAGGGGTGGTATGTATACAGCCTCTGCAGGCCATTTAAGGTTATTAATTATCAACTGTATTAGTAACCAGTCAGGGGTGTTTTCCAGTGTGCATGCATCTTCACACGCTTATTTGAACTGAGCTGAACTGGGGTGGGCTACTAGCCACAACTCTGAGATGAGATACCAGATGGACTAGAGGCTTCTGAGGTTCCCAAAAAACATAAGTTGCCAGTTTTTTTTTTTTTTTTTTGCTTGATTATACCATTTACTGCACTTTCTATTGTGGTCTGCTTATTTAATACTGTATTTTAATACTGTAAACTAAACTGCACTGTTTGTGTTGCATGTCTACCTTACTGTGTCTGTTAAACCATATTGTGTTGCTGCTTTCACTGAAACAAAGCTTTTTTTTCTGCTATTTTTACTGTTTGCAAAGTAATTGTGGCCACTTTTCACTGTTTGCAAAGCATCAATGTTCTGTTTGTTCTGTTTCCCACCAAGCAGTGTTTTAAATAACTGATCTGTTTGCTGTTTAAAACATTCTTCAGAGTTTCCTCACTGCTTTTCTGCTCTTTAAAACATTTTTTAGTGTATCCCACCTAAATTAGTGTAGCTAGTAGCTGTAGCATAGTCCAGATACAGGTTTACTGCATCTGGGTCTGTTTGTAGTGACTGTTGTATTCCAAGCAAATTTTTCAAGCCAGCTTTGATTGGAAGGGGCCCTTCTACACCCTTGTGAGAGAAGTGTGCTAATTTGAACCAGTCTGATGAAGGGTGACTGGTCTAGGGCTTGGAGTAAGCACCCTCATTGGTTCCTTTTTTTTTTTAAGCATTTAGCTGCTGATATTTAAGCCCTGTATTTGAGACTGTTTCCGTCTGTTTGCATGCCGTGCAGCACCGCTCACTGCTGTGCCATAGCTGGACAGATAATTTCAACAATTTTTCCCTCAGATACAAATGCAGTACATTAGTGTAGCCCTTATCTTTAGTATATCTCTGGTCTGAGAAGTATTGCTAGGGAGCTGTGACCTGTTAAACCACCAGCCAAAAACCCCATCAGAAATACCCATCTAGAGAGAGTACCTCTTAGATCAGTCCTGAAAGCAGCCCCTTTGTGATAGTTCTTCAAACCTAGCATTATGGACAGTTGGACTATCCTTGTTTCTCCTGCCAGCCTTGTTGACTTGGGTCTCTTGAGGCAGTGTAGCAACTGCCTCATATACACTGAGAATCCTCTACTAATAACTCACTCTATTACAGAATGCAAGAGATGTATCTACCCCAAGAATCTTGAATCCCTGCTCTCTCACACTCAAAAAAATAACAAGAGGTTGTCAACTCACCCACCACTATTCATGCACACAGTACCATTACTCATACACACAGTACGCATCCAACACAAATCAACACATGCAGAGGTTCTCTCAAAAAACTTACCAAAACATCAGAGACCTCCAAAAACAAAAGACTGCTACAACTAACACAGTTCCCACAGCACTCAAGACACATAGCAACACCAGTATCTCATTTACCAAGTCCTTAAAGCGTAACACTCAAAAACCAAATTTTCTTGTCATTGGCAGTTCCATAGTGAGACACACAGATGTCCCATTCACCAGGTTAGATAAGGAGAAAGTCACGGGCAGCTGCTTGTCCGGTGCCAGGATTCGTCAGATCACACATGCACTTTGGAGTCTCAGCAATATGTAGCATTTTGACTCTGTCATAGCTTATGTTGGAGTGAACGACCTGAGACATACCTCACTGAACTATATGAAGAGAGACATGATTGAGTTCTCAAAGTATGCGTCCCAGGCAGGAATGCCCCTAGCACTGAACATCATATTACCCTCACCTAGAATGATGCCACAGTATAAACAAAAAATGATCAATTTCAATAATTGGTTTAGATTTTGGTGTCATTCAAAGGGGATCCAGTTTCCATCAGCCTGAGATGACATAGTCAACAAACCTCGCTGCTTTGCCAGAGGCGGTTTGCACCTAGCACCACTAGGGTTTCAGCTGCTTGCAAAGGCTCCTGCCTCCCCCATAGTGCTTTTTTTAGGGAAGGTCTCAAAAACAAAATTGCCAATGTGAAAACTGCAAACCATAACAAAAGAAGGGTTATGCTGCTAAACGTTAGGAGCTTAAACCAAAAACTGCACACCCTGGAAACACTTCTGTCGCTGGAGGAAGAAGATTTTGTGCAGCCACAGAAATCTAGTTCAAGGCCTCAGACAGCACCCTGGCCTTGCAAGGCTACAATGCCTTCCACACCTTCAAAAGTACAGTTTTGTACCTACCATAAATGTAGATGTTCGAAGATCCACATTGCTGCAGTCCTTACACTTGGGTAGTCCGCTGTCCTCGGTCGGCCCGAATATCAAAGTATAAGGCTGACGTCGGTCAAGGCGCATTTGACTGACATCAGGACGTCAGGGTACAAATGCGCATGACCGACGTCATATCCTCAGTCTTTTCTTGCCCCAGATGTCAGAAGACCCTAAAAATAAAGGTCAAAACCAAAAGACAGCAAACAAACAACCAACCATCCTAGCACTAAAAATATGTACAATATATACAATACACACCCTATTGACAACCCAACCCACACAACCGCCTCTAACTACAGAGGGAAGAAGGGAGGGTAAATTGGACTGCAGCAATGTGGATCTTCGAACATCTACATTTATGGTAGGTACAAAACTGTACTATGTTCTTCATCTCACATTGCTGCAGTCCTTACACTTGGGTAGAATCCCAAAGCAGAGGAAGGGAGGATGGCCAAACTATAAGGAAGCAGGAGCTGCCAAAATGCCCTGCAAAACAGCAGTGGCAAAACCAGTCCTGGATTTAGAGTAAAGTGGTAGGTGATAATGCCTAGAGAAAGTATGCACTGAACTCCAAGTAGCTGCCTCCAAAATATCCTTAGTTGCCACTCCCCTCAAAAAAGCTGTCGAAGTGGCAGTAGCCTTAGTGGAATGAGGCCTAATCCCAGCTGGAACCTCCTTGCCATGATGGGAATAACAGAAAGCAATGCAAAACCCAATCCACTTAGAAATAGTTTGTTTTGACACAGGCTTGCCCTGAGAACTCAAAGCAAAAGAAACAAATAACTGCTGAGACTGCCTGAACCCTTTAGTTCTGTCCAAATAATATCGCAACTGCCTGTGTACATCTAAAGTGTGCAAAATCTTTTCCCCTTTATTTTGGGGATTTGCATAAAAAGTAGGCAAATGAATAGTTTGGTTTAAAGCCACACTAGAAACCACTTTAGGCATAAAGGAAGGATTAGTACGTAAAGATACCCTATCCTTATGGAAAATTAAGAAAGGCTCAACTGCCATAAGGGCCTGCAACTCAGAAACCCTTCTTGCAGAGGTAATAGCCAACAAAAAGCAGTCTTCCATGATAAAACTTTTAATTCAGTAGTAGCTGCAGGCTCAAAAGGTTGTAGAGTGAGTTTCTCCAACACAAAATTGAGATCCCAAGCAGGAGTAGGAGCTCTTCGTGGGGGTCTTATATTCTTTGCCCCTCTAAGAAATTGCTTGAACAAAGGATGAGAAAACAATGGTGGGTCACAATCATAGTGAAATTGCTGCAGCATGAACCTTAATAGAAGAGAAGGACAAACCTTTGTCCAGTAACTCAGTAAGATATTGAAGAGCCACACTTAAATTAGGCTCAGAAACATCAAAATCCTTTGCTGCACTCCAAAATAAAAATCTCTTCCATTTATTTGCGTACACTTTCCTTGTACTAGGCCTTCTAGCTTCCAAAATAACATTCAAAACTTGCTGTGGAAGTGGAGGCCCACTATGGTTCAAAACAGAATATGCCAGGCTGTTAGGTGCAGAGAGTGAAGCTTGACATTGAGCAAATGACTGTCCTCCTGAGACAACAGGTGTGGAATCGAAGGCAAAGGCCATGGAGGCTTCCGTACCATGCTTCTCAGTAATGGGTACCAATGCTGTCGAGGCCAATCTGGAGCTATCAAAATCATCCTTGGCTTGTCTTGTCTGGCCTTTAGTAGTACCTTTGGGAGGAGAGGCAGAGGCGGAAAGGCATACACATGAAGATTGCTCCAATTGAAAGAAAGAGCATCCACTTTCCAAGCTGTGGGATGAAACCTTTTTGTGCAAAACTTTGGCAGCTGGTGGTTTAGTGGAGAAGCGAACAGATCTATGTCTGGAGTTCCCCATGACACTGTCAATTTCTGAAATACATGAGGATCTAATTTCCACTCGTGGGGATCCATAATTTGTCTGCTCAACACATCTGCTAAGGAGTTCTGTGCTCCCGGCAGAAACCTTGCCTGAAGATTTAGCTGTAAACTGAGAGCAGTCTCCCACAAAATCATTGCTTGCCTGCATAGAGGATAAGAATGTGTTCCGCCTTGCTTGTTTATGTACCATATGACAGTTGTGTTGTCTGTTAGAATCAACACCTGCCCTGGAAGAAGTAAATCCTTGAAAGCTATTAATGCAAACTGGACTGCTAACATCTCTTTCAAGTTGATATGTAGATGTTGTAGTCTGGCAGGCCACTTGTCTTGTATCCACTTTCCATTCAGATGAGCTCCCCAAGCTTTGTCTGAGGCATCTGTCGTTAGAATCTGACTCGCCTCTGGCCGGGTCACAGAGAGTCCCTTGTTTAGGTGACATTCCTGAGCCCACCACAACAATTCCTTTTGAATGCAAGGTATTATTTGAATGACAGTGTCCAAATCCTGGCAGTGCTGTGTCCATACATTTTTGAGATACCATTGTAGCTTCCTCATATGCAGTTTGGCATTGGGAAGCACCAGAATACAAGATGCCATGAACCCCAAGGCTTGAAGGACTGTCCTTGCAGTCAGCCTGGACTGATGAGACAACTGATGAAAGTAAAGGGAAAGATTCTTTTGTTTGTCCGGGGTCAAAAAGGCCATCTGGGATGCTGTATTCAGTCTCACACCCAGAAAGCACATGTCCTGAGAGGGTACTAGACTGGACTTTATTTCGTTCACAGAATACCCCAGGCATCTTAGCACTGCTATCACATAATCCAAATGATGAAGAAGCTCGTCCTTCCTTGAGCCAGAATCAGGCAATCGTCCAAATAAGGATAGATCTGTATTCCTTTTAACCTGAGGAAAGCTATCACTGGAGCCAGAACTTTCGTGAACACTCTGCGCAGTAGATAAGCCAAAGGGCAATGCAGAGAACTGATAATGAGAAGTCCCAGCTCGAAACGCAGATACTTCCTGCAACTCAGTCTGATAGGAACATGAAGATAAGCCTCCTTGAGATCCAAAGTTACCATCCAATGATCTTTGCCCAGCAGAGGTAAAGCTGCTGTAACGTCAACATTTTGAACTTGGGAATATCCAGATAAGTGTTGAGGATAGATAAGTCCAAAATTGGTCTCCACGTGTTCCCTTTCTTTGGTACTAGGAACAGGCGAGAATAAAATCCTAGGCCCACTTCTGGCATAGGGACCGGCTGTATAGCCCCTATTTGGAGTAACAGAGAAATTTGCTTGTGAGCCTCTATTCTTTGTTGAGGAGGAACGTCTGGCATGCCTTTGAAAGGAGGCAAGGTATGGAAATAAAACCTGTAACCGTGGTGTATGATATCCAATACCCATCTGTCTTGGGTAATTAAACTCCAATTTTCTTTGAAAAGTGTCAACCTTCCTCCCAAAGGTGCTGCCAGATGAGAAGGCTCTGGCAGCTGAAAAGGTAGGTCATTGGGTCTGTTTACGAAAGGACTGACCCCTGCCCTCACCGGAAGACTGTGCAGGAGAACTCCTGTTCTAGGCCTGAAAGAGCCCTGAGCTCTGCCCCTACCACGTCTAGATCTACCCCTAGACTGGGAATCATAAGAAGGATACGTCCACCCCTTAGTAGGCCAATTTCTACTAAACTTTGGAGGCTGAACCTGCAAAAAATCTTTAACAGTCTGCATAGACTTAGCCTTGTCTTCCATTTTCTTTAAAACTGCCTCAACAGGAGAACCAAACAACACCTCAG
This sequence comes from Protopterus annectens, assembly GCF_019279795.1. Lineage (NCBI taxonomy): Eukaryota > Metazoa > Chordata > Ceratodontiformes > Protopteridae > Protopterus > Protopterus annectens. The sequence continues at coordinate 34,974,735 of NC_056738.1, read as the reverse complement.
ATTGTAAAGGAGCATCCAAAATCCTTGTTTTAACATGGTCAGATAAATTCTGATCCCTCAGCCAGGCGTGCCTGCGAAGAACTGACCCAGTGGCAGCCACCCTAGACGAGGCCTGTACAGCATCAAAACCACATTGCAAAGAATGCTTACCCACCTGTTCAGAAACATGTACTAAATCTTGTAACTCTTTACAATCAATACCTTCCGCCAGAGCATCAACCTTAGACTTCAATTGTGAAAGGAGATAGTTTTGGTATTTCAACATGTGAAACTGGCAATTCAAAGCCCTCATAGCTAGAGTGGAAGAAGTATAAACTTTCTTTCCCCATCTATCCAAAGCCCTGGCCTCTTTATCTGTAGGAACCGGATTCTTGACAACAGAAGCCTTAACACCTTTAGGCCCCTGACTAACAGTTTCCGGGTCTGCCCTAGGACTCTTAAAAGATACTTATGAGCTTCAGGCACCCTGTAATACCTATCCGGTTTAACAGGAGCAGGAGGCAAAGAATCAGGATTAAGAGAAGCCTCTGTAAAACATCTTCCACCACATCCAAAACAGGAGGTATAGCCAAAGGCCTATGCTGGGGTAAAACAAAATTCCCTAAGCCTTTTCCTGGAATCAGAGAAGTCCTGACCTTCCCACTTAAAATGCTCCCTCATGGAATGAAGAGTTTCTGAAAAGAAAAATCCTCAGGAGGAGAAGCAGAAGGAGTAGAATCATCCACATCAGAATCAGAATAAGGAGAATACTCCTGCAAGTCTTCAGCGAAGACTCTGAAACATCCGAAGCCTGCTCAAAACTCCCTAGCTCAGGCTCCACCCTAGGTCTCTTATCAGGAGGGGGCAAAGAACCCCTAATCAAAGTAATCAAATCTTCTGCCATTTTAAGCATATGCTTCTTGGGCACAGTTCCAGAAGAACTAGGGGTGACACCAACTGAAGCTAAACCTGGCCTGCCTCTGGGAGAAGCCTTGGAAACAGAAGGAGAGGGCCTAACCACCCTAGGAAGGGAGGGGAGTATAGTAACCTGAGAAGCCCCTTCAGCCTGACCTGCCTCCTGAGAGGCCACATCCTGCAATAACAAAGTCTCTCCCTGGGATCCTAAAGAAACCTCTGGTGGAACCACCGGCTCCACCGACACCTCTAAAGAACCGGCGTCCGGTACGGACGGTTCTTCTAGCCTAGGCTTAACTGCTTTGTCCTTGCGCTTCTTGAAGAAGCGGGCGTCGGAGCATCCGACGGCATTTTATAATTGCACCGCTTCCCGAAGACTAACCTGGCACAATCTAACCTTCTCTTTATAGTGCGCTTATTGAATCTAGCACAAGAGCGACACCCAACAACGTCGTGCTCAGGCCCTAAACAAGGAATACACAAAGTATGATAGTCTCTATGCGGTATCTGTTTCCCACAAGAAATACAATTATTCACTTTTTCTGACATCCGGTAAACCACTGAGGCAAGAAAAACTAAAATATTCTAGCGGGTACTTAGCCAAGTTTGACTCGGTCTGAAACTCCAAAATCGAAAAATTTCAGAACGCCAACCGGCACTTGCAATGCTGCTTCTGCATCGGACCATGCGGCAAAAAAGACTGAGGATATGACGTCGGTCATGCGCATTTGTACCCTGACGTCCTGATGTCAGTCAAATGCGCCTTGACCGACGTCAGCCTTATACTTTGATATTCGGGCCGACCGAGGACAGCGGACTACCCAAGTGTAAGGACTGCAGCAATGTGAGATGAAGAACATCAGCAAAACAATTGTGTGAGAACCAAAGCAGGGGGTGTGTCTATCTATATTAGAGATAAAGTCACCTCCCAACTAGTTAATCTGGACAACTCCATGGAGTTACTTCATGTTCAGATTACTGTGGTTAAGACCCCCATTCAAGTCATAGCTAGTTATAGACCCCCCTCCATGGATCATGAAGCACATGAGGCATAACTGACCAAACTGGAGTCAATCCAAATATTGCCAAACACTCTGGTCATGGGGGATTTCAATTATCCCACTATCAACTGCAAAACCTACTCTAGCCCTAACTCACCAATGCAAAAGTTCTGCTGACTCAAATGGCCGGGAACAAATTGTTCAAACCTCAACAAGAGAAATAAACATACTAGATCTTGTCCTCACTAACATGATAAACAGATTCACCACCACAACTGTCTGACCCTCATTACTTAAATCTGACCACAAATCAGTCGCCTTCAACATGGCACCAACACCAGAACTCAAAAAAGGAGAAGTTAGACTAAAAAAATTTCAACAAAGCAAACTATACCCTCCTAGGGAAGGTATAAATGCATTACAAGCCCCACCCCAAGCTGGAAGTGGTAACTACACTAAAGCTTACACTAAAGCCCTGTAAAATCGCTTGCATAAGTGTATAGATTCAGCTGTTACAGAGAAAATCAAAGCCACAGCCCCAAGTTAAAAAAGTGCCCTGGTGGACAAAGTGAATAACCAAATAAAACATATATACATATAGCAGTTTAGTAGATGACATTCTTAATCCTTCACTTAATAAATTTTCTTTTTAGTGCACCTGAACTGGGTTTTTATTCATTCTAATTTGTTCAGCAATACGTAACAGCAGCAAATATAAAAGCAATACTTGCATGCACACCGCTCACACTACAGCAAGCACTATCAGGCAAACAGCTGTTTACAGCAGCTAACAAAAGTATCAGACTTGTCTCTTCTTTGAAATACTGGAGCACTTGGCTAGAAACATTTTCTACTGGGCTTCATCCGCACTAATTTAAATTCTAAATTATTTAATATATATATATATATATATATATATATATATATATATATATATATATATATGTATATGTATGACTTCAGCGGTGGTGCAGCAGTAGCGTTGTTGCCTCACAGCAAGAGGTTCTCCCGTTCGATTCTTGGCTGGAGTGCGGGGAGTGCCTTCTGTATGGACTCTGCATATCCTCCCTACAGTTGGGTGGGTGTTCGAAAGACATGCGTAAATGGGTGTGCCTTCGTTGAAGGTTGAACGTTGAGCTGGCACCTCTGCATTCGTGAAAATCTACTGCCAATCATTAGCGGACCGGAGTTCCACTGTGGCGACTCCTAACTGGGAAAAGCCTAAAGACATATATATATATATATATATATATATATATATATATATATATCTCACATACACATATACATATATATTTTGTTTTTCCCAGTTAGGGGTTGCCACAGCGGAACTATGGTCCACTAATGAATGGCAGTCAATTTTTTTTATTTTTGGTGCAGAGGTGCCAGCCCGATGCCCAACCTTCAACAAAGGCACATTCACGCATGTCTTTCGAACGCCACTCGACCGCAGGAAGGACATGCAGACTCCACACAGAAGGTGCTCCAGCACAGAATCGAACGGGAGAACCTCTTGCTGTAAGGATACATATACATATATTTGTATTATATATATATATATATATATATATATATATATATATATATATGTGTGTGTGTGTGTGTGTGTGTGTGTGTATATATATATATATATATATATATATATATATATATATATATATATATATATACACACACACACACACATATATATATATATATATATATAAAATCTACACACACATATATATATATATATATATATATATATACACATATATATATAAAATATATATACACATACACGTATATAAATATATATATATATATATATATATATATATATATATATATATATAAATAAATGTGTATATATATATATATATATATATATATATATATATATATATATATATACATATACACACACACACACACACACACACACACACACACACACTGGTGGAAAGTGAGTGGGAGTTTTCTGTTGGGGATCTGGAGACTGGGTCCTGAGAGGATGAACTCACAGCAGCAGCAGTTACCACATGGGAAAGTGCCTGTGGGGGTTTGGGGTCTGGGATTCTGTCGCTCACAGAGTCTTTTTAGTGAGCTTGTTTTTTTGTAGCAAAAATGGGGGTCTTTACCCAGTGTGATGCTCAATTCTGTGCTGCTCTCAAGGATTCCCCAAATGCCCAATATACATATAAATATGTGTGTGTGTGTGTATATATATATATATATATATATATATATATATATATATATATATATATATATATATATATATATATATATATATATATATATATATATATATATATATATAGATATATATATATATATATATATATATATATATATATATATCTATATCTATATATACAAAGATACATATATATATATATGTATATATATATATATATATATACATACATATATATACATATATATATATATATATATATATATATATATATATATATATATATATATATATATATAAATTCAGACTTCTTTTAGGCGTAGTAATTAATACTGAGCTAGTAGAAGGGAAATAAAAACTCAGACACTGAATAGATGATTAAGCTTTCGCTCTTATTCAGGTGGAAGAGCTTCATCAGAATAACCTATAGTCAACAATACTTACATTATATGTAACTAGAGTCACATGTAAACAAAAAACCAATGAACTACTTATAACTTATTAGTACAGTAACCAATAGTACAACCAGACAATATTTAAACTGTGCCAATCTAAACACAATAACCATGAACATACATACGAATGACAGGGGCATGAATATTAAATAAACACTCCCTTGTGTTAGCTAATCATTAAACAAATGTACAGTGTGCGCACTAAATATGCATGTAGGAGAAATGAATATTCATATAACTGTACAAGTGGTGACTAACAAGTGTGTCAAAGGTCATGGGTGGATGCAAACACATTTTGTAGAAAGAAAGCAACTGTCAAAATAGAACAACTGTCAAAATGGATTTAAATCTTCCATTTTAAAGCGCATTTAATATGTATTTTATATATATATATATATATATATATATATATACATATATATACACACACACACACACACACACACACACACACACACACACACACACACACACACACATATACATTATATTACACAAACACACACACACACACACATATATATATATATATATATATATATATATATATATATATATATATATATATATATATATATATATATATATCTATCTACATATATACATATATATTCTTTAAATTTCTAGTCTCCCACCAAGACACAAGTGCTCCTCAGCAATTACATTCTGCTTGCCGAGCACACTCAAGCAAATCTGCAGTCTGCGGCTACCACTCCACCCATACAGTATAAGAAGGAACAGTACTGCAAACTAAACAAGGATATACATTTTGAGCCTCAAGAGCAGGAGCACACTCAAGCAAATCTGCAGTCTGCGGCTACCACTCCACCCATACAGTATAAGAAGGAATCAGTACTGCAAACTAAACAAAGATATACATTTTGAGCCTCAAGAGCAGGGTCAGTCCACCCAGGCATTCTACTTGTATGTTTTATGAGAGTGAAGCTATTACATTAGCAGTATTTCTTAGTAGTTCTCATCTTGCTAATAAAACTGACTGCTGTAGCCTTGTGTGCCCCCCCCCCGCTAGTACAGTAATCCTAACTGTCCAATAGACAGTATACATTTAATTCACATACCTGTGACTAAATTAACCATCAAGCAGCCCTCTCAGTGCTTTCTGCCTTAGTTTGCATCACTTGGAGGCCCACCTGTTTATTTGCATCTCTATACATTCCCCTTCATTGCTAATTTATCTCCCTACTCTAATCTGTGCACAAACTGGTTACTAATCAGCAAGTCAATGTGAAGACACACTCCCAACCTTAATAAACTTTGCTGTCTCTTCTCTCCTTCACTATACAGGTAGTTTGTATTATTACTTAACCCCTCTGAGGCCTTCACTGATTTCCACTGATTGCATTCCACCTGGTTTACACCCCTTGTGCTACCTCCCTCCCCCAATACAAAGTCTATATTAGAATCCTGCTGAGCATGGAGCCATCTTTAAATTTCTAGTCTCCCACCAGGACACAAGTGCTCCTCAGCAATTACATTCTGCTTGCCAGTAAGCCATTAGACCTCAGGAATTTGTTTTATAAGTGTTCAGATTTGTAAAGTAATACTTACTTTTTCTTTTGTCTTGGTTGGCTCTGCCCCACTCCATTCGCCCTCGCTAACGCTTGGGCTCTTTCCGCTCCCCTGCCCTGCCCCCTATTCCCTCCCACCCCCACTACCTCTACATTTATAGTACTCACAGCCACACCCACTGCTCACCCTAACATCACCTCCACCAATCACAGCTCCTCAAGTCATATCACATTATACCACACCAACATGCTCCACACAAAATACTTCCAATCACTCTCATTCCCACTAGGCATTTTTTACATCATCCACACTACTTCCCCATCCACATATAGTGCAACCCTATAATCCCTATTCAGACCCCCCCACCTGGAAACTTAAACTTTATAACCATGACTATCATGCAACTAAGTCTAGTCTGTCTTCTCATAATTATTTACAACACCACAAGTTATCACTCTAGCAATATCCCTAAACTTAGTAGCACAACACTGCATTATGCACTCTCGTATACAGACACCACACATTATAATAATATCTGCCCACAGTTATTCAAGAACTACATAACGGACCAATTCAGGACTAAACACATATGCTCTCATTCCTACTCCAAAAAAACACAATATTTTCTCACACTCCTCACCAAACTGCAACATCTGTATAACACTTTAACTCCAGGCTCACCATAAGTGGGGATATCCACCCCAAACCAGGCCCAAATCAATCCTGTCCAACTCAAACTGCTCCAACACAAATGTCAGAACATAACATCCCCACTTTCTTCATCCCTGGGCATATCAACAACAGCAGCAAAACCAACCATATTTTAATGCTAAATATTAATATTAGAAGTATCAAAAATAAAATACCTGAACTCCAGGCCACAATAGCACACTACTCCCCAGACATAGTTGCTTTAACAGAAACCTGGCTAAATAAAAAACATAGCTAACTCAGAAGTTCTCCCTACTGGCTACAATATCATTAGACAAGACAGACCACTTCGTAAAGGGGGTGGTGGAACTGCCTTACTGTACAAGTCAAACTTAACAGTCTGTCAATTACCAAACTCCTACCCCTCCCCCAATAATTGGGACATACTTATCTCACAAATTCATCTTTACCCTAAAAAGGTCATCACCAAAATTGTGATTTATATACCACCTGTTAATACACCTGCTAGCCCTGAAGACTTCTTATCCTGGTGTTCTTCCACATACTCACAAGAAACCCTTATTCTGGGGGACTTCAACCTAGACTGGTTCAACTGTATATCAGAACTACCAAGTAATCTAAAAATCTCCATGGCTACCAGCAGCTAGTCCAAATTCCAACTAGATGTGATAAAAAATCTAAAAGGGAATCCATCCCTGACTGGGTCCTAACTAACAACCCTACATTGTACCCTCACACAGGCAGTCTCCCAGACACCTTAAGTGACCACAACATAATATACTTTATAAGTAGTAGAACAAGCATATGCAAAACCACTAACTATATATCCACTAGAAACACAAAACAATTCTCTCCTGAGGTCCTCAGCACTTTACTCTGTAACTGTGACTGGACCCCCCCTAAAAACCCTCCCACTTGACCAAGCTGTAGCATATTTCAACAAAACATTTCTACAACACCTAGACACTGTCGCTCCATTGCGCGAAATCAAGGTTAGAACCTCTACAAACCCCTGGCTCAGTAAAGAAACCAAACAAATCCTCAAATCCAGAGACACTGCCTGGCTTTACTATAAAAAAAACAAAGCCTAAGTACCAAGAACTGCGCAACCGTGCAAAAAAATGCATTAGGCTGGACAAAAAATCCTACTACACAACATTATAAACAAAATACCAACACAACCCGCAAGAATTTGAAAAAATGTAAACCAGCTACTAAAATCCACCCAAAAGGCTACCCCCAAACCAACCACCATTGACACTAAAGTTCCCATCGAAAGACAATTCAACTCCCATTTTGTGAACTCAATTATATCCTTAGTATCACAGGACAGTTCCTTCCTCACTATCCCCCCCAACACAAATAACACTAATACAAGCTTTATCCTCAAAACAGTTTCCACCACTTCAATCAAAAGCATGCTTTCCAAACTAAAAACCTCATCAACAGCAGCCGACCTACTCCCCAGCTATTTCTTGAAACTCACAGCAGATGCTATTGCTATCCCAGTCTCCACTCTCATAAACAGATCAATTGTTGAAAACTATGTGCCCAAACTCTGAAAAATATCCTATATTACACCCATACATAAAAGTGGGACCACCACTGAACTGAATAACTACAGATCCATTGCTTTACTCTCCCCCCTGGCCAAAATCCTAGAAAAATGCATCCATACCCAGATGCTAAACTATCTCCTAGACAGCAACATCCTGTCACCTACTCAGCATAGTTTCAGACCTGCCCATAGTACCACTACAGCCCTCCTCTGCTTCACAGACACAGTAAACCGTCTCAAAAATGAAGGCCTACAAGTGTCAACTCTTTTTTGGATATGTCCAAAGCATGTGACACAGTCTCACACCAAAACAAACTAAACCAATATCATCTATCAAATTCCACTCTTACCTGGTTCCAAAGCTACTTAACTGGCAGGTACCAAGCTGTGAAATGGAAAATTCTCTCTCTCTTCGGCTGCCCATAACTATAGGAGTCCCACAAGGTTCTGTCTTAGGACCACTACTATTCACTGTCTTCACAAATGACCCCCATACCTCCACACAGCATGCATCTATAATTCAGTATGCAGATGACACTACCTAAATCCATGCTGCCCAAAACATTCCCACCCTCCTGCAAACAATTCAACTAGCATTCTCTGACGTTGAAAACTACCTTACCAAAGCCCAACTTATCCTCAATCCAAAGAAAACTCAGCTTATGATTATAACCAGTTCTAACAAAAACACTAACAGTCAATTCACTATCTACTCCACTAATGCTACTCCAATTGCTCCAGTGTCACAGGCTAAGCTATTGGGAATAACCATAGACTTCCACCTAAAATTTAATAGTCATCTCAACTTAACTATTAAAAAAGTACATGCCAAACTGGGGTCGCTCTACCGTATCAAACCGTTTCTTACCAACAACACAAGATCAGCCACGGCTCGCTCCCAACTTCTATCCACCCTACTATATGCATCTCCCATTCTGACTAATCTCAACAAAACTGAACTAAGCAAAATGGAAGCCTGCTATAACAGAATTGACTGCTTTGCTGCAAATTGCTCATACAGAACTCATCACTGCAATGCTTTGAGACAGCTCCACTGGCTTGAACTGCCCAACCTCCTAACCTACAATCAGCTCTGCCTCTGTCATTCTATCTATTACCTCCCCAATAAGTGTCCTGCCCTCAAAAACCTAGTACAACATCACTCAGCCAAAAGGCCTCTTAGATCATCAAGCAAACTACTACTAGAAGTCACCAACAGCTACAATAGCTTTGGAGATGCACTATATAGTAGTTCAGTGGCTAAAAAATGGAACTCTGTCCCTACAAGCATTCAAAACAGATCATCCAAAGCCTCCTTTAAAGATCTCATAAGGCAACATCTCAAGGAAAGTTGGCAGTGCCATGATTGCTCCCCAGGCTAGTGAAAGCGGATAACACACACATACAAAATCTAGAGCACTTGATAATAGTTTTCAGTCTTACTCAAAAACACTGGCTAATCTACAATGTATGTACTGTACCTGTGTACTATGTATGTATTCTACCTATGTTCCAAATTTCAGCTGTACACCACAAATCTATTAATTAACTTTATTTTTAAAATTAATATTTTTTTTGTTTGTTCTCTCCACTGTAACTGTTTATGTGCCGCATACCACTATAAAAACATGTCTCCTGTAATTTGTGTGTATGCTGATCATGTCTAAATAACTAAATGTGTCTGTAATTTTTCTTTGTGGAGCTTTTCTCCCCGGACCGCTGCAGAAAAAAGGCCTTTTCGGCTCAGTCAGACACCACCGGTTAACAAATGTAAAATAAATTAAAAAAATAAATATATATATATATATATATATATATATATATATATATATATATATATATATATATTAACATACAAGGCTATGTCAAACCCTGAGCTGTTGGACATGCTCCACTTAAAGAAATCCCAATCCCTCAGAGGCACACGCTCCAAGGATCTAAACCTTATCATCACAAAGAACAAAACATGCTGGAGGGATAGGTTCCTGACCCAGAGACACCCCATACTCTGGAATAGACTGCCCATACATGTCAATCATAGCGTCTCATTGGCCCTCTACAAAAGGAACCTTGATGAGTGGATGGGAGATAGGAAATTCACCCCGGGGAGCATGACAGTCACCCTGCTAGACAGGGGCCTAGAGAAGTAAATATTGTGGGATGAAATATCCAGGGAATTGTTATGGCTAGGCTTGCACAGGCCTTAGAGCTGATAGCCTAGTACCAACCTATGAACCTATATGTATATTATAAATATATATATATATATATATATATATATATATATACACACACACACACACATTAATATATATATATATATATATATATATATATATATATATATATATATATATATACACACATAAATATATATATATATATATATATATATACACACACACACACACACATACACACATATATATCTACCTACATATTTATATATACACACACACATATAAAACTAATAAATGAACTTCCTGACAATAACAGCATTCAAAGAATAGTAAATCACACCAACTCTTGTAGTACTTTAGCTCTTTCATCTTATTTATTATCAAGACTTCTTCAGAAAGACATGTTTCATAACTGTGAGCAACCATTTTCACTTCGTTTAAATACATTAGTTCTAGCAGCCCATTTAAGTTAACAACAGTTCCTTCCAATAGTAAAGTGTGAACAGGCACGGTGCTGCATGCATTTTCATTAACATTACAATCGCAGTTACATACGGTAAATTGGTCAGGCAGTAATAGCCTTGTGGTGCCGTGTGCATACTAATAGGGATTGTGTGCAAAAAGGGGATTGTGTGCAAAATCAAAAAAAAAAAAAATGGGGGGAACCGGGAAGGATGAGAGTCATGCTGTGATAATTGTAATATTCACAACCCAGAAATTCGGTAAAGTTTCTTTGCATAACATATGAGTCCATGCCTCCAAAGGTAAGTAAGACAAATGGTG